>NC_092333.1:162062500-162370277 GCF_046630445.1 Rutidosis leptorrhynchoides
GCAATTAAAAAGGGAGCAAATGAAACTCACAATACTGTATTTCGTAGTAAAAATATATATCACGTCATTTAACAAGTGCAAGGTTGGACTCGGATTCACGAACGTATCAATATTGAGATTCAATATTGCAGGAAAGTACGTAGACGCAACGGAGATGATAAACACTAGATTGACCTCACGAGCATACCCATGAACCATACCCATCACCTCCATAGCTATAACCCATAATTTCCTTAGCTTCGACTCATTCAAAAAAAACTATTTTGAAATCACTCGGACAGCACTCCGTCGTAATATTTTATGTATACTAATAATATCTTGAAATAATACAAAGAAAATATATATATGTAATTCGATTGAGAGAGTTTAGAGAAATATATTTTCAAGTTTCTATGAAATAATGAAACCTATTGAATTCAATTTATAACAGATTTTTGAATTATTAAAGTGAATTATTAAAGTATGAATTATTAAAGTGAATTATTAAAGTGAATTATTAAAGTATGAATTATTAAAGTGAATTATTAAAGTATGAATTATTAAAGTTAAAGTAAAATAAAAGTAAAGTAAAGGTAAATTTAAAGTATAGTAAAAGTATAAAACTATATACGTATAATACGCGTATAAGTATATATAATATTAATTTAAATCGTTATATATATTTAATAAAATAAAATATAAATATCGTTATCTTTATCATACTGGTTAAGTAATGAGTTGTCAAAAGTGGTTCTAGATATTTATAAAAGATATATACGTTTTAATAATAAAGTTCTTTTTAAACTGAAAACGTTTTTTGTACTTTTGAAACTAAATTAATAGAATATTATGGAAACCAATTCTCCACTAACTTTTGTCTAACTTTCGTAAATGACACTTTTTGTTTTTATTTATAAATAGCTTTACAAATTATTCTGAATATCGTTAAGAGGAATAGATTTTCTCAAATCATAGTGGACCTCTCAACAGAGACTTGTAATCATAATTCAATGTTTCTGATAATTCAATCATTTAATATATTTTTTAATTTCATCGAAAATCATATTGAAACAAATACGTTCGTGTAAGATATTATACATTTAATAATTTATTAATATTCTTAAGTTATAATATATATATATACATATACATATCTATTTATATATAACGGTTCGTGAATCGTCGGAATTTGGTCGAGGTTATAATGAATGTATGAACACAGTTTAAAATTCTTGAGATTTAACTTAACAAACTTTGCTTATCGTGTCGGAATAATATAAAGATTAAAGTTTAAATTTGGTCGGAAATTTCCGGGTCGTCACAGTACCTACCCGTTAAAGAAATTTCGTCCCCGAAATTTGATAGAGGTCGTCATGACTAACAATGAGAATGTTATTATAACGATTATAGAGTTTTATCATGTTCAATAAGAATGGATAAAATAATTCGATTAATCGAAACGTGTGAGTGAAGTTATCGTAAATGAATGAAATAAGATAATAGTGATTCGTCGTATCTTTTGACGTCATCACGATTGATCTCCGAAAAGAAAATCTTTGTAATCTATATTGGATTTGATTATTCGGCGATTAAGGAAATTATGATCCTCTTCGAATTAATGCGATAATCCATTTTGATTTCTCTGTCGGATATTTCACTATAAATCCACCTCATTTGTTTTCTTACAACTCACACCTTCTCAACTCATATTTTAAAGTATTTGTCAATATGCTTCATCCAGTGCTGATTCTTGATATACTCCTCACTTTCATATCTGTCGCTCTTCTTTTTCATCTGCCTCCGGAAGAATCTATTTACTTCTACTATACTCTTGGTTTTATAGTGTTTTTAGTTCTCCCGTGTCTTTATATTGCTATATGCATTGATATATACGGTTTGTGATTTCTGGGTTGTTGTTGGGTTTTATATCTTCCCTTATATTTCAAAGTCCTTGCTTCTTCTATAATCATTGTCATCCACAGTTAATGCTCTCTTCTATTTGCTATGATTTATACTCCCATTTCTAGCTCGGAGCTTTGTCCTTTCGTTTCTTCTTCTTGCGATTAAGCACCGCTTGTAATGGTCCAGAATTCTCAGATATAAATTTCGGAATGAACATTGTTAATTTTCTAGGAAGGAAATTGTAATGACACGATCTTGACTTGTCAAATTACCAGAATACCTCGGAAAAGGCCGAATCATCAAGAAATATTTTCTTGATATTTAGAGATCAAAGAGAATACAAGAGTCGTGTAACATAGCACATGATGACGTTATGATCTGTGAATCATCATGTTCCATTTAGAAACTCAGCATGAATTACTGTAATATAATCACGTTGATCAAGTGTCATTATATTATACTAACTCATGCTTCAGCTCCCAACACTTCTTCAAGAATATTCCTATTTTAAACTCGAATGTTTCAGAATTTAGAAACTAAAATAGTTTCTTTTATGATATAATACAGATAGCGCGAAGAGGTAAATGATTTCAGATAAGAATAATTATGGAAATATCTTCAGAAATATGGAGGATATTTATAATGAAAGATACGATGATATCTTAAAATTTCTAATATCAGAGGATGATGAAGAATATTGTCCGTAAGGGTTTAGAGTCAGGAGCAAGGTATTCGATAATGACTTCAGCAGACACGAAATCATTTGGATTCTTTGAAGGTAGATTTCGTCCTTGTGATTTATCCACAACCTTCTTCATGGTTTGCTCAATCCGTATTTTTTAGTACCAAATATTCTCTTTTTCTGAGCTTTGCCAACACACTACTCTTTATCATCAAACTTTTTACTGTTAATGTCGTTTATAATTTTTGCTGCTTCATCAGTATTTCGAGAACTAGTTCGCAGTTTAGGGTGTTTTTCAGAAACTTCACATTCAAAGTATATAAGTCCAGAAGATAGACACATATAATTGTTGGCGTAGACATGCTGCGAGATTTCAAAATACTGGTTGCTAATTTTCGATGATTCGTATGGCAATTCTCGTTACAAGATGCAGATGAGTAAATGATGGGGTTTTGATAAATATAAAGATTTTTCGGAAAGTCAAAGATCAATGAAGTTATTAATAAGTTTACTGCTAATGTGGCGAGATATGAAAGGTTCCCCGTTAATATTGATGAAGAGGTAATCATTATAATAAGGCTTATTCGATTGAACAATTGAAGTTGGTTTGCTGGAGCTGTGACAAAACCGTCTATTTTTAGAAGGGATTGAAAAGTTATTTTAGCTAGTAAATGCCAAAAGGTCTGACATGGATACATGTTAAATTATGACTTTGGTTTCAAGAGTTTTTCAGGTACGTAACTGTGTATAACATGTGGTTAGATCATCATCTCGATTGTTCATTATTTGAAGTGTCTTCAGGTATTTCGAAGGGCTTGAACACAGATTATAATCGTTAATATACATACAATGTTCTAACACAGTTTTGAAGTTAAAGTATAGCTTTGAAAGATGTAAGAATCTAAGAGTGATGATACCGGTTATAACTTGAATTGAATTCGGCGATTTCAAAATCAGAATATGTAATTAGGTTTTTGAATGAGTATGGTTGTTTTGATTTCTATAAAAGAATGTATATTGTTGTGAAAGTAGGGAGTATAATGGATGATTTGCTGAATCAGATTCGAAGAATGTAACATATTAATTGTGAATTTATATATCTCTCGGATATTACCTACCCGTTAAAAAAAATTGTCACAATTAATATTTTGTACAAAAGAATTTTATTACAGTCTTTATGGAAATATATGTGTATATTTCTTCAGATGTAATATTGATTTAATGAGTTAATATTAAATTAAACTCACTTAATTTATGGTTAAGGCTAGGATAGATAATTTCTAAACTTTAGAAATTACATAATCGTCATAGAATGTTTTCCCAATGAAGTTATGAATCAATACTTCATCGTTGTGGTATTCCTTAGTATCTACAGGGCGTATGACGTCGATGCTCATGGGACAGATTGTGAAGTTGAGGTTTGTGATGCGGTTGTTGTTGGTGGTGGTAATGGTACTGTTGATGTTGTTGATGGTGGTACTGGTTATGTTGTTGGTGCTGCTGCTGGTGTTTGTAACCTTTGCACCATATTCTCCAAAGCCACTACCCGAGCGCGAAGCTCGTTGACTTCTTCTATTACACCGGGGTGATTGTCGGTTCGGACGAGCGGATAAATAAGATCTAGAATTTGGTGTAGTATATAATCATGACGAGATACTCTGGAAATGAGAGAGAAAATGGTGTTTCGAATAGGTTCGCCGGTAAGTGCTTCAGGTTCTTCGCCAAGAGGGCAATGTGGTGTATGGAAGGGATCACCTTCTTCTTGTCTCCAATGATTAAGGAGGCTACTAACCCATCCCCAATTCATCCAGAATAGAAGATGACTAATTGGTTGATCCATTCCGGTCACACTGCTTTCGGAACTTGAGTGGGATTCCATTTCGGAATCCGAGGGACTTGAACTAATGACGAATTCCATTTCGTACGATTGAATAAAGAATTTTTCGATATGAAATGATTTTTCGGCTATCAGGTGGTATTCTAATTATATAGAGCAAAAGGTTTCGTAGATTACGGAGGAATTTACGGAATATGTCAGGCAAAGTTTACAGTAACAGATACGCTAAGATATGAATTAGCAGATACGCTAAGATATGAATTTTGTCTATACACTATTCATGCAATCAATGCAATAAGATGTGTCTAGACTAAGAATGATAAGCAGGTAATTTCCGACAAGAATGATGAGCAAAACTTTTGAAATGCAGACACGGTCGAAGTCCAGACTCACTAATGCATCCTAACGACTATCAGTTAGACACACTAATGCAGACCTGGTTCGCTAAGACCACCGCTCTGATACCAACTAAAAGGACCCGTTCATATACATTATAAACGATTCACAATAGTTGATTACATCGCGAGGTATTTGACCTCTATATGATACATTTTACAAACATTGCATTCGTTTTTAAAAGACAAACTTTCTTTACAACGAAAGTTGACGGCATGCACACCATTTCATAATACATCCAACTATAATTGGCTTAATAATAATCTTGATGAACTCAATGACTCGAATGCAACGTCTTTCAAAATATGCCATGAATGACTCCAAGTAATATCTTTAAAATGAGCTAATGCACAGCGGAAGATTTCTTTAATACCTGAGAATAAACATGCTTTAAAGTGTCAACCAAAAGGTTGGTGAGTTCATAGGTTTATCATAACAATCATTTCAATATATTAATAGACCACAAGATTTTTGTTTATAAATATATGTACACTCGCAAGTGTATAAAAGTATTCTATAAGTTGTAGGCACCCGGTAACAAGCCTTAACGTTCATGTTTTACCCTCTGAAGTACACCAGATCAGGTGTGTTTAAAATAACCTCGAAGTACTAAAGCATCCCATAGTCAGGATGGGGTTTGTTAGGCCCAATAGATCTATCTTTAGGATTCGCGCCTACCGTACATAGACAAGTAGTTTAATGTTACCAAGCTAAGGGTATATTTCTGGTTTAAACCCACGTAGAATTAGTTTTAGTACTTGTGCCTATTTCGTAAAACATTTATAAAACAGCGCATGTATTCTCAGCCCAAAAATATATATTGCAAAAGCAATTAAAAAAGGAGCAAATGAAACTCACAATACTGTATTTCGTAGTAAAAATATATATCACGTCATTTAACAAGTGCAAGGTTGGACTCGGATTCACGAACGTATCAATATTGAGATTCAATATTGCAGGAAAGTACGTAGACGCAACGGAGATGATAAACACTAGATTGACCTCACGAGCATACCCATGAACCATACCCATCACCTCCATAGCTATAACCCATAATTTCCTTAGCTTCGACTCATTCAAAAAAAAACTATTTTGAAATCACTCGGACAGCACTCCGTCGTAATATTTTATGTATACTAATAATATCTTGAAATAATACAAAGAAAATATATATATGTAATTCGATTGAGAGAGTTTAGAGAAATATATTTTCAAGTTTCTATGAAATAATGAAACCTATTGAATTCTATTTATAACAGATTTTTGAATTATTAAAGTGAATTATTAAAGTATGAATTATTAAAATGAATTATTAAAGTGAATTATTAAAGTGAATTATTAAAGTATGAATTATTAAAGTGAATTATTAAAGTATGAATTATTAAAGTTAAAGTAAAATAAAAGTAAAGTAAAGGTAAAGTTAAAGTATAGTAAAAGTATAAAACTATATACGTATAATACGCGTATAAGTATATATAATATTAATTTAAATCGTTATATATATTTAATAAAATAAAATATAAATATCGTTATCTTTATCATACTGGTTAAGTAATGAGTTGTCAAAAGTGGTTCTAGATATTTATAAAAGATATATACGTTTTAATAATAAAGTTCTTTTTAAACTGAAAACGTTTTTTGTACTTTTGAAACTAAATTAATAGAATATTATGGAAACCAATTCTCCACTAACTTTTGTCTAACTTTCGTAAATGACACTTTTTGTTTTTATTTATAAATAGCTTTACAAATTATTCTGAATATCGTTAAGAGGAATAGATTTTCTCAAATCATAGTGGACCTCTCAACAGAGACTTGTAATCATAATTCAATGTTTCTGATAATTCAATCATTTAATATATTTTTTAATTTCATCGAAAATCATATTGAAACAAATACGTTCGTGTAAGGTATTATACATTTAATAATTTATTAATATTCTTAAGTTATAATATATATATACATATACATATCTATTTATATATAACGGTTCGTGAATCGTCGAAATTTGGTCGAGGTTATAATGAATGTATGAACACAGTTTAAAATTCTTGAGATTTAACTTAACAAACTTTGCTTATCGTGTCGGAATAATATAAAGATTAAAGTTTAAATTTGGTCAGAAATTTCCGGGTCGTCACAGTCTATAATCTCAACATCCATCTTTTGATCCAAGATATCTCATCTGTACCAAGTGTTAAAATCCAACAACTTGTAGATGTATCATCTTCTAGATCAACATTTAACTCAATACATTCTTAATGTGCTTTAAGGATTCACATTGTGAATTAAACCATAATCCATGGTTGGCTTCTACAAGTATTAAAACCATATCACAACACATTTTCTATGAGTATACTAGACCGTGCTTTATATCTCCAACATATATGCTATAGTGGTCACTTGATGTAATCACACAGATCATACCACCAATTTTCAAAGCATAAATTACATTTAATACCATACCGGTATTCGGAAATAATTTAACGACATCTAATCTTCATTCCATATTAAAATATATTTGTTTCACTAACTTATACCATCTTGATAGACCATCAAATGGTTTGTAGACATAAGAAACCCATGAATAAATACTTTATGTTTCTTTTATTTGGTAACACAATAATCACTTCACAATCATGAAAAATGTTTTGTGACTTTTTCAAGGGATTATCTCCACCCGTCAAATAACTCAACAATTGTTACAAACTAAGCCATGTCTTACCAACAATCACAATGTGAACAACTCATAGGGGTGTCCATGTCAATATCCAATTAATATATAAACTTCTTTTATTGACATAACATATTTATGCATAATTGTACCAACATATTCACATTTAAAATGAAGTAAATTAAAGACACGACATTTAACTAGTTTCAATACGTTAACATGCAATTATGAACACAACTCTTCATTAATCATTACACAACTCTTCATGTTACTATTACAAACATCACATCAACCAAATTAAGGTACGTTTGTTGATGTCAAATCTTGGTTTGTTAAATTTCTTATTCAATTATGAACACAACTCTTCATTAATCATTACATAACTCTTCATATTACTATTACAAACATCACATGGAGCTCAAATTAAGGTACATCTGTTGACATCAAATCTTTGTTTCTTAACCTTCTTCTCCAAACTCTTTTGTGAACCTCTCATGGAGCTCAAGATCGCTTTTACTCACTGTTGGTCTCTGCCTTGCCAGAATCTTATTAAAATCTGATCGTGTAATCGGGGGTAGACAAATCTGTTACAAGTTTATAATTGGCAAAAAGTATTTAGCACAAGATGATTAAAATTAGGCACGAAAATAAATATCAAGTAAAGCTACAATTTTTTATTATATTTGGCAATTTTAAAACTAATTGATTGACTTTTGAATACCTTTTCAGCTAGGCCTTGAGCTGCAAGATCCTGCATTGTGATCAGAGTAGCAGCCGGTTGTTCGGGTCCACAGGGTACCCACAGACCTTCGCGTGTCTTAAAAAAGTGCATAGCATCTCGAGTTTTACGTACAGGTTCCAACAGAACGTCCTTAACCTACAAAGCCCATCAGCATTCGAATAAGAAAAAAAGACATAAGTTTATACTTCTATCTCATATGGGTCAAATCAAAGGGTTCAGCTTGAAGGAGAAGGTTTGACTTTTGAGCGACTTAAAAAGGTTAAAGGTTGTCCAAGGTCTATTTATAATGCATACACCTTTAATATTTGTTTTTGTTTTTATTTGAAAATAAAAATTATTAATTTATCAACGTAATAGAATTATTGTTCAATATTATTACAAGTGCATAATATAAAGTTGGAAACAACCAAATTTCGGGTCAACCCAACCCGTACAATAGACAACCTTTTCCAACCCAAACCTGTTATGAGGCATACCAACACACATTCGACCCATCAATCTTTCCTCCTCTACTAAACCATATTATGGACATGGGATAACAAAGAGAAAGGTGAAAAATGTAAACTCGCACTTACACAAACAGAAATATCTGAACCAGAAAACCCTTCCGATTGACGTGCCAAACTTTCAAAATCGCTTTCAGTTAAGTTATTGTGAGTATCTCCTAAATGCACCTGGATATCAAGCAACAAACAACTTATTTCGTATGCAACACATATTAAGGGTGCGTTTGATAAAACTGGATGATTTAGCGATGAATGGTTCATAATCTGAATGATTTAGAATCCGGAAAAAGCCAAGACAAAGATACCACAAACTTGGTTCTGAATGAAAATAAGCAGTTTGATAATCATTCGAAATGAACGATATGAATTGAGTAAAATTAACTCAATAACGTGTAACATGAATAAAAAGTTCAACATACTTATGATTTGAGGAGGATATTATAGAAAATTTAGTTGCTTAATGGTTAAGAGAGTGTTTCAACTCTGAATGAGCATCATATGTCATTCAGATGTCACTAACAAACGCACAAATGTACTGAATGCTGAATCAGCGCTAAACCATTCAGTTAAGAGGTAAACAAACGGCACAACTTCTACCATGAGCGTAACGTTTTTCTTGAAGATTGTTACCTAATTGCAGTAAATAACTTTCTGACGACATTACTCTAAAAATCTTGAACTTTTTAAACTGCCTTACATTTCTTGATAGGACGACATCATTTTTAGGCAATTTGTATATTTCACTTACCCAAAAAATGAATAGATAATTATTTCATTTGTATGAGGGATAAAGAGCTACATAAAAAACGTGAGAAACTAAATCTAGACATACGTTAGTGCACACCAAATCTTACTTTAAACATGTGTTGTCGAGCCTTCAGATCAGGAAGTGAAATGTATATACGCTTATCAAATCTGCGTCGAATAGCCTGCAAGGATCATCTGTTACTTATAGTTCGATTTTAATGTATGATACAACTTAAGAGAGTAATTATGTATTGAAACCTGATCAAGAGAGTAAGGTGTATTTGTTGCTGCTAGTACAAGAACTTTATCATTATTTGTCCCTACACCCTGAGAAACACAAACTTGTATTGAATAAACATGGCAATTAATGTATTATATACAAGTTGGTGACTAATCGGATTGGACTTTTTATACATTTGAATGTTAAATTTTATTATTATATGTGTATATATTGAAGGAAGCCACAAACATAAACATAAACTTTAACATAATTGTCTATTTACATAAACAAAATCGTTCATTTGTTATTAAAAAAAAAAAAACTCTAAAATTCTAGTTTAAATTCATATAAAAATGATGACCAATTTTTATTTATACTTTGACAGACATTGACCAACAAATTCGTTTTTGACCCATATCTAACGTAACGGATATCGAAAAATTGGATCGGTCTGTTCTTAAAAGAAGTAATCGAGTTTTTTTACATAAGTTATTATTAAATATAGAATGTATGAGTTTTTTAGTTCTTCCACCAATTACCTGCATTTGAACAAAAATTTCATTTTTGATACATCTTGAAGCTTCACTCTCATTGCCTTCACCGCGTTGGCCACTCAAAGAATCAATTTCATCAATAAATATGATCGAAGGTGCACTTTCGCGTGCCATTTGAAACAGATTTGAAACAAGCTTTTCACTTTCTCCCACCCACTTTGAAAGTAAATCAGATGAAGAAACGCTGCAACAGATAATTATAGGGAACCAAGATTATGTTAAAGTTGTGATTATATCACATGGTTTTATACATATTGCCTAAACAAAACATCAAGTGTAGTGTGTAATTACAAATGTGACACCTGAAAAATGTAGAGTCGGCTTCAGTTGCAACAGCTTTTGCTAAGTATGATTTACCGGTACCAGGTGGACCATACAGAAGAAACGCCCTCCATGGCAGTCTTTTACCTGAAAAACATATAATTATCACTTATCAACATTCAGCTTAAAGAGCGTAATATGCCTATAAAACATCAAAGAATACAACAATATATCCCCAGGAAATACGCTACATTTTTATAAACATACAGTAACAATGCCTGCAAAGTTGGATAAATTTATGTGCACTCACTCTGCAGTTAGCCCTTAAACCTGACAAGTTGCTCCCTTGAAACAAATCAAATGACTAAAACTTAACCTAGCTTTTGCCAATTAAACAAGGGCCAAGTACACATAAATCCGTTTAAGAATGCTAAAAAAAAAAAAGTAACTTTTTCCTTTTAAGTAAGCTACACGGCAATATTACCCAAACACTTCTCAAATTACGTATAAGAAACACATAATAACCGATAATAATCAATTAAAATCCATACTCACAAACGCTCTCTAAATCTCTTATATATCCCATTAAAACAATTATGAATCAAATAGCATAATTGAGGGAATTTAACAGGTAAGATAACAGCTTCTTGTAAAGCTTGTTTAGCACTTTCAAGTCCAGCAACATCACTCCATTTAACATTAGGTTTTTCACTAACAATTGCAGAATTCAATCCAGCCCTAAGTTTCGCCCTTTCTCGACCGCCGTCATCAACACCAACCCTAAATTCTTCCGCACGACGTTGATAGAAACGCATCGTAATCGTAGTTACTACTATCATGGTTAACGATAACAGATAAAGATGCATGATTTGAATATCGGTTTAGATAACAATTGGTTGTTAATATGTATAAGAGTCCAGATCCAGATATGTAGTATTGCCTTGTAGTGTATGTGTTAACACAGATTAGAGATCGAATTCGTGTTTTTATTGATATTGAATCGAATGTTAAGATTACAAGGTTGAGACCTCGTTCTTGATTGAGGATTGGTTACAAGTGTAAGGGAAAGCTTAGGGCCTGTTTACTTGATCATTAATGAGCTGAGTGTTTTGGAGAGCTTATTCGGTCATCTAAAGCTTAAAAAAATAAGATGTCTTCATGGAAAGCTGTTTGGGTCACTTAAAAAAGGGCACTTGTCCGGATATGACTCTTTCTTAATCAACCTTTTACCTATATTAACCCTCTCTTCCTTTTACCTTTTCTTCTCTCTCTGAATTAAATCCCAAATTGAAAATCACCAAATCTATGGTTGGAGTAAACATACCCAAACCCCCAAAGTATTTTGTTTCCGAGATGTCGATAATGGTAAGTGTGACAGAAATGACCTTTTTCCATTCTTAAAATTTCTACAATTTTTAATACGATAGATCCAAGATGACGATAACGGAAGTAAAGTTTACAATCTATAATTTCTATAATCTCTTATTCGATAGATTGAAGATGGAAAAAACCGAGTAACTTGGGACGGTGATTTGATGGAAGGGTTGAGTTACCATTTCCAGTTTATAAGTGTGTATCGTTTATGATTGAGGTACTATTTTCAATTTATAATTATTTATTTTTATTTGCGACCATGTAAAAGCTGTTTAATTTGTCAAATAAATTGTATTCACATTATTGATTTTCATTTGGTTTACGACTAAATATTACGGTACTGATTATTAATTTTAGGAAAATTTCCTAAGTTTAAATATTGAATAGAACGTAATGAAACAATAGGTATTCAAGTAAGGGATAAATTTTTCATTTACATCATTCAGATAATTTATTCGATCATAAAAGTAAACATCATTTTATCATTTTGCAGATTATTCCATATTGACGTCTATATCCATATAACCATCTTTATGGATAACATAACTTAATGAAAAAAAAAGTAAACAGGCCCTTAGTGTTTAAGCTAGCTAAGACCTCGTTCCAACGACAAATAACATCTATAAAAATAGTGCGGTGATTCTTACATACCACTTTTTGATTCATCTACACATAATTATCTATTTTACTCTTAATTATACTTATACGGAGTAATAATAATATAAGTTCAACTATCTAGAGGCATAACTGTAAATTTATGACACAAAAGTGTACATGGATCAAAAATGGTGTGTGAGGATCACCTCCCATAAAAATAAGCCTAACAATCTCCCCCTTAGATGTGATCTATTGTTAATCATCTTCGGACTCTAGTATTGTTCGGGGTCTCGGGAATATCTTCGATGTCTTAAACTCTCTCCCTTGGAATAAGCATAGTTGTTGAGTTAATAGGCATAGTTGTTGTCTTGAAATGGATAGTCTTCTTCTTTCGTAAGATTCTTCATTGTCGAATAAGAACGATCACAATGCACACCATCTTTTGGCCGTGACATTGTTTCTCCCCCTTGGCATGCGTTGTTCAAATACGTCTTTATTGAATTGAGAAGGGAGAATGAAGGTGTAACGACCCAAAAATTTGGTATTTGGAATGTCGAGAGGTTGATGTGCAAATGTTTGGTGTATGTTGCGAGGTTATGCGCGCGTTCACCGTTTGGGCCATAACTTCCTCATACGAACTCGGATTGAGGCGAATCAAAAGCCCAGACGACCGTAATTCGAGCCCGGACATTTTTAATTTCAATTTGTGAGCTGGAAGGCTCTAGGAGCACCGATCCTGGGCTAGGAGCGTCGCTTTTGGTCCTGATTGGGTGCTGTTTGTAATTTTTAGACTTTTAAATGAAGGGCAAATTGGTCCTTTCACTTTGGGACAGATTTATAGCCATAACATCAGATTTGGATCTAGTTTTGGATCATTTTAACATCCACAAACACTCTCATCCATCCTTAGAGAGAGAAGGAGATTTTTAGAGAGAGATTTGGAGATTTGGGGAAGAAGAAGCTTGATTCTCAACTAAGTGCAAGAGTTAAAGTTGTTCCTTTCGTTCCTAGCTACATTTTGATTGTAGTGGTAAGTTCTAACTCTGATTTTCATTGCTTGATTCTTGTTTGGGTTATGGTTTATGTTAGTGATGAGTTGTAGAACCCACTTCTTGTGATTTTGGGGGTTTTTGGGTAAGATTCATGTAAGTAAACCCAAATTGGTGACTTAGAGTTTTGATTGATAAAATTGTAAGTATGGGTCTTGCATGTGTTGGTCTAAACCTTAGAACACTTGTGTACTAGCGATTTTGGTGCTGTGTTGACTTGATTTTGGGTGTAAACCCTAATTTAGGTCAAAATGGGTCAAGTGTTCTTGATTTTTGGTAAATCAAGTATGTAAATACTTGGTTTAGGTGTTAATTGGTGTTTTAAAAATATAATCACTAGCCATTAGTGATTATGGGTGTTTTTATGAATTGTGTCAAAATGGGTTGACTTTGATTGGCTCGAATTTTGGTAAGGACACAAATTTTGGATAAATGGATGTTAAACACTTTTGTTAAGTGTTAAATGACGTTTTTGAAGGAAAGAAATCGTGAGAAGTGATTTTGGGTTAAAATGGTATTTTAACATAAGTCAAACGTGGTCAACCGCAATATGGGTTAATATTGCACGTGGTAGGGTTTTGGTGTAAATGACGTTTGAAATGATTACTACCTAAGTAGTAATTTAGTGTTAAAACCTAGGTTTGGTCTAATTGGTGTAAAGTATGATTTGGGTTAAATTGTACTTTGTTTTGTTTGAATTACCACCCGAAGTGGTAATTGGTTTGTGTCCATTAGGTGTTAAATGGACGGGTTTTGGCGAGCAAGGTGTGATCCCTCGGCTAAGGGATCATTGTGTCAGATTCTCTTTTAGAGAATTTTTATTTATGTGTGTATTGTGCCTATGTGTGATATAGGTGATTACTTGCTCGGATTTGAGGACGAAAATCATGTTGTACATGACTTGTGCGGGCATTTCAAGGTGAGTGGAATAATTATATATATGCGTATATAGTTTATTTTCTTGCGGGCTTGTGGTTAGTATTATCCGGGCGTGTGGATTCACTATAGTGTTTTCCGGTCGTGTGTATTCACTACTCTTTTGTGCGATGGAGACCACATGTGCGTGAAGGGTGGTTCGGTAAGTGCGGACGTCCACCTAGGGGGTTAGTGTACACTAACGGTCATTGTGCGAGTACCAGCGGTCATTGTGCGAGTACCGTTCTCTTGCGTGTGTGTCGATGGTTAATCATGTGTGTGAAGGGTGGTTCGGCAAGTGCGGATGTCCACTTTGGGGGTTAGTTTATACTAACGGTCATTGTGCGAGTACCAACGGTCATTGTGCGAGTACCGTTCCCATGTATGTGATAATGGTTAACCATGGTTATATTGTATTTGTGTAAGTGATTGCAAGTAGGTAAATTATATATGTATGTGTATAATTATTGCATTCACTAAGCTATATGCTTACTCCCTCATTGTTTACCTTTTTGTATAGGTACCATTGGTTGTATTGGAGAATTCTAGTAGCTCGGATAGGTTGCTAGAAGTTGGCTTATGATGGAGTATAATTGGCCTTAGATGTGGGTTGGGGAATTGGTAGTCCCCGGGATTATGATCTTGGTATCGGGTTGGGATGTCGAGTCTTAATCCTTGTTTTAGGGTAATTGGGTCGAAATTGTCACCTTGATTACAACGGGACATTTGTTGTAACTAATGATTAGTCATGGTTATGTAAGACTAAAATGTGTAAACGGTGGCATTTTGTGTCATAATGAACTTGTGTTTGGGTTCTTGGAGAGTAAACTTTTGTTTGGGTATTTGGGTTGGGATGACACTTAGTCAAATTTTGAATCTGCAACATTCAGGTGCAGGAGCGCCTCTTTTAGGGCAAAAGCTCCGCTCCTGGTTAGCATCTGGTAGTCTTTTTGATCAGTCGTCAGAAACGCCGCTTTTTGCAACAAAAGCGCCGCTCCTGCTTTAAAAAAAAATTTAGTAGGTTTTTAATTAAACGGTTTGGAGTCATTTCAAGTGGTATCAGAGCATAGTCTAAGGGAATTAGGTGACCTTGGAATAGGTGCCTAGTCTTAGACTTTTGACGGTTGTGCGTTATTTGCGGGACTTGTAGGAGTACGGGTCGGATTGAGATTTGTTAGTGCCTTAGAGTGGGTGACTAACTAGGACTTGTGTTTGTCCAAAGTATGATTATGTGGGGCCTCATTTCGTGAGTAAATTAGTGCCTTGGATAGCTAGTGCCTAATGTAAGTAGGCGAACTTGAACGTTGTTTTAGTGATAGTCACCTAGGTTGAAGGTTGACTTGTTGTTGCGGTGTACTTGTGTATATTTATTATTATATTGTATATAGGTGTATATATACATGTATCTATTATTGCGGTGTCCTATAGATGAATCTATTGGAGAGATTTGGATGTTTGGCGGTTTTGAGTGATCAAGTTCACGGTAAGGACTTTGGTCATTCGGGTACTAGGAGTTATCGCGTGTTATTTTGTGTGAATGTTGCGTCAGTCAGGGTAAAGTACTTTGTGTGACCATGTGGAAGTGGTAAGGTATGCAATTGTAATAGTGACTGATCACCATTATTACAACCGTGTATCTTGACACCAAGCATGACATGACGAGTACTGAGTGGAGGAAGCGTGGCATGGTTGGGGTAAAATCGGGACGAATTAGGAATCTTTTATTGGTTCCTAGGATATAGTGGTCTCGAGTGATGTGCTTGTTGTCACATCGGGTTCGTTGTGAGTCGGGAATTGTTACGATGGTTTCGGTTAGCTAAGGTGAGTGAGCCAACTCATGAGTTAGGTGCGTGCTTAGTCACCCTAAGTAGTGGGTGCACTGTTGAGATTGTCATTTTTTGTAGTTACCCATCGTAACTAGGATGACCGATTAATGTGTGCGTGTGTGTGCGTGGAGGACTTAAATTACGTAATGGAATGCGACAAGTCTAATGATTGTAGTTTGGGGTTACACTCGGTAGAGTGTGTGGTTAGGGGATCGTGTAAGGATTCTAGTGGTGAGTCGCCTTGGAATTGGCGAATCGAGGAGTCTTCAGGTCATTAAACTCATGCAAGTGGGACCCGTATGACGATGAATGCGTAGTGTGTTAGCGTGTTGTGGACTATAGGGTAACATTGCTAATGGAATACCCCTTGCTGTAGTGGTTGTGCCTATATGTGGAAGGGTGTAAGACTTGGTGTTTACAAGCACCTCTTAGTGTTAGACGGAAGGTTTCGTTAGGCTATATCGTTTGGCCTTGTGGAATTGCGGGTAGCGTGTGATCGCTAGGAACTTTCGATAAGACAATAAACCGTAAGGTTTGTCGGGTAGGTATGACTTTGGGTCATTATTGTGGGGAGATGTGTGACATCGGGTGTATGGAACCCAAAGATCGAGTTTCTAAATATCGGTAGATTGTGGTGGGAGTCTACATGACACTGCATCAGGTGCCTTCTTACACCTGTTAGTGTAATGTTCAACTCCGGTGATGGTGTGATCACTTGGTGCTTAGGGTTCCCGTGAGATACCCCTGGAAGCAGCGGAGATTACGATAGTGATCGGCGGGTGATAGTAATTCGACGGTTGTGAAAGTTGAAGTTTAAGAGCAATTGCTGTTAAAGGTTCGTTGAGTGGAAGGTCGGGTGATCTCGACTGAGATGCACGACTAATTAAGCAGAGAGGCATATGTCAAGGCTTAGAGGCGTATGTGGAACTTCGGTGGAATTCGCTTTGCGAACGATGGAGGGCCGTTACTTGTGATTTGTGGTATGAAGGTATGATATCGTTGCATGTACGAAATATCAAGTGAATGAGTATGTCTGCTCTGAGAAGCCTGAAGTGACTTTGTGGTGATTTGATGCTTATGACCAATGATGAGATTGATCATGTATGTCGTGGAAGAACAATTCCGCGGGATGTTATCATCCTGGCGGTGAAAGTGTGGAGATGAATCCTAAGTGGGGGAGTTTTACTACCGCCCTAGGAAGCTCCGGTGGTGTTAGATCAAGTGAAGTGTAAGACTTCTTATATAAGGTGGTCATGTAGTACAAAGTGCGGTATGAGACTAAGTGTGAAGTTTGAGATCACGGAAGTGAGAGAATGAAGCTGTCATTACGGGTGCTCTCGTAGTGAAAATCTGGGTTGTCGTGAAACTCGGATAAAATTATTTGAATGGGTACGAGTTCGATATCGTGGTAGATGCTGTATTTTCCCTGTCGGGAAACGTGATCATGGAAATCGTCAGGGGATTATTCCACTTTATGGACGATTGTGATGCGGGGAGTGCCGGTTCCGATAGTCTCACTTAGAGACGCACATATGTTGTTTGTTTGCGAGGGTGTGTTCTGTAGTGACCCGAACTTTTCCATGTTTATATATATTAATTGAGATTGATATTTACATGATTAAATGTTTCCAACATGTTAAGCAATCAAACTTGTTAAGACTTGATTAATTGAAATATGTTTCATATAGACAATTGACCACCCAAGTTGACCGGTGATTCACGAACGTTAAAACTTGTAAAAACTATATGACATATATATGGATATATATATAGTTAACATGATACTATGATAAGTAAACATATCATTAAGTATATTAACAATGAACTACATATGTAAAAACAAGACTACTAACTTAATGATTTTTAAACGAGACATATATGTAACGATTATCGTTGTAAAGACATTTAATGTATATATATCATATTAAGAGATATTCATACATGATAATATCATGATAATATAATAATTTAAAATCTCATTTGATATTATAAACATTGGGTTAACAACATTTAACAAGATCGTTAACCTAAAGGTTTCAAAACAACACTTACATGTAACGACTAACGATGACTTAACGACTCAGTTAAAATGTATATACATGTAGTGTTTTAATATGTATTTATACACTTTTGAAAGACTTCAATACACTTATCAAAATACTTCTACTTAACAAAAATGCTTACAATTACATCCTCGTTCAGTTTCATCAACAATTCTACTCGTATGCACCCGTATTCGTACTCGTACAATACACAGCTTTTAGATGTATGTACTATTGGTATATACACTCCAATGATCAGCTCTTAGCAGCCCATGTGAGTCACCTAACACATGTGGGAACCATCATTTGACAACTAGCATGAAATATCTCATAAAATTACAAAAATATGAGTAATCATTCATGACTTATTTACATGAAAACAAAATTACATATCCTTTATATCTAATCCATAAACCAATGACCAAAAACACCTACAAACACTTTCATTCTTCAATTTTCTTCATCTAATTGATCTCTCTCAAGTTCTATCTTCAAGTTCTAAGTGTTCTTCATATATTCTACAAGTTCTAGTTACATAAAATCAAGAATACTTTCAAGTTTGCTAGCTCACTTCCAATCTTGTAAGGTGATCATCCAACCTCAAGAAATCTTTGTTTCTTACAGTAGGTTATCATTCTAATACAATGTAATAATCATATTCAAACTTTGGTTCAATTTCTATAACTATAACAATCTTATTTCAAGTGATGATCTTACTTGAACTTGTTTTCGTGTCATGATTCTGCTTCAAGAACTTCGAGCCATCCAAGGATCCGTTGAAGCTAGATCCATTTTTCTCTTTTCCAGTAGGTTTATCCAAGGAACTTAAGGTAGTAATGATTTTCATAACATCATTCGATTCATACATATAAAGCTATCTTATTCGAAGGTTTAAACTTGTAATCACTAGAACATAGTTTAGTTAATTCTAAACTTGTTTGCAAACAAAAGTTAATCCTTCTAACTTGACTTTTAAAATCAACTAAACACATGTTCTATATCTATATGATGTTCTAACTTAATGATTTAAAACCTGGAAACACGAAAAACACCGTAAAACCGGATTTACGCCGTCGTAGTAACACCGCGGGCTGTTTTGAGTTAGTTAATTAAAAACTATGATAAACTTTGATTTAAAAGTTGTTATTCTGAGAAAATGATTTTTATTATGAACATGAAACTATATCCAAAAATTATGGTTAAACTCAAAGTGGAAGTATGTTTTCTAAAATGGTCATCTAGACGTCGTTCTTTCGACTGAAATGACTACCTTTACAAAAATGACTTGTAACCTATTTTTCCGACTATAAACCTATACTTTTCTGTTTAGATTCATAAAATAGAGTTCAATATGAAACCATAGCAATTTGATTCACTCAAAACGGATTTAAAATGAAGAAGTTATGAGTAAAACAAGATTGGATAATTTTTCTCATTTTAGCTACGTGAAAATTGGTAACAAATCTATTCCAACCATAACTTAATCAACTTGTATTGTATATTATGTAATCTTGAGATACCATAGACACGTATACAATGTTTCGACCTATCATGTCGACACATCTATATATATTTCGGAACAACCATAGACACTCTATATATGAATGTTGGAGTTAGCTATACAGGGTTGAGGTTGATTCCAAAATATATATAGTTTGAGTTGTGATCAATACTGAGATACGTATACACTGGGTCGTGGATTGATTCAAGATAATATTTATCGATTTATTTCTGTACATCTAACTGTGGACAACTAGTTGTAGGTTACTAACGAGGACAGCTGACTTAATAAACTTAAAACATCAAAATATATTAAAAGTGTTGTAAATATATTTTAAACATACTTTGATATATATGTATATATTGTTATAGGTTCGTGAATCAACCAGTGGCCAAGTCTTACTTCCCGACGAAGTAAAAATCTGTGAAAGTGAGTTATAGTCCCACTTTTAAAATCTAATATTTTTGGGATGAGAATACATGCAGGTTTTATAAATGATTTACAAAATAGACACAAGTACGTGAAACTACATTCTATGGTTGAATTATCGAAATCGAATATGCCCCTTTTTATTAAGTCTGGTAATCTAAGAATTAGGGAACAGACACCCTAATTGACGCGAATCCTAAAGATAGATCTATCGGGCCCAACAAGCCCCATCCAAAGTACCGGATGCTTTAGTACTTCGAAATTTATATCATATCCGAAGGGTGTCCCGGAATGATGGGGATATTCTTATATATGCATCTTGTTAATGTCGGTTACCAGGTGTTCACCATATGAATGATTTTTATCTCTATGTATGGGATGTGTATTGAAATATGAAATCTTGTGGTCTATTATTATGATTTGATATATATAGGTTAAACCTATAACTCACCAACATTTTTGTTGACGTTTTAAGCATGTTTATTCTCAGGTGATTATTAAGAGCTTCCGCTGTCGCATACTTAAATAAGGACGAGATTTGGAGTCCATGCTTGTATGATATTGTGTAAAAACTGCATTCAAGAAACTTATTTTGTTGTAACATATTTGTATTGTAAACCATTATGTAATGGTCGTGTGTAAACAGGATATTTTAGATTATCATTATTTGATAATCTACGTAAAGCTTTTTAAACCTTTATTGATGAAATAAAGGTTATGGTTTGTTTTAAAAATGAATGCAGTCTTTGAAAAACGTCTCATATAGAGGTCAAAACCTCGCAACGAAATCAATTAATATGGAACGTTTTTAATCAATAAGAACGGGACATTTCATGTTCCCTAGTGATGTGACCCGTTGGTTACATCAAAATGTCGAGGCCATCCTTGACAGACGGTCGAGACAAGAGGATTCACCAGGCGTTGGTGGATATTTTGTAGGTCGCGTGAAGAATTGCGAATCGTTGTGATGCTAATTCTTTGTTGACGGGATTCTAGTACACGAATAGTTTCCATGCTAGTACTAGGAAGCCGTATTGAATGGATGTGTTGTAGGGTTTAAGGGAGAAACCCTGTGTCGAGTGTCGATGTTTTTGCCTAGCTCGTGGTGTATTATTGTCGTCCTGGATTAATCCAGTGACGGATGGTCGTGTGCGGATCGATTGATCGGAAAGTGGTGTTCCTAAAGGGATTATTTTGGTGTACCGAGATTTCTTCGTTGAAGGAATAACCCGGTTGTGGAGACGAGGGAAGTTACTTCTTGAAGTAAAGAACATTTATGATTGACTGGTGGAGTGGTGCGTTTAGGAACGATGAAGTACGGAGTTTTGACATGGCATAAATCCTTCTTGATTTGGATTAATACAAGACTTGGTTCACGACGTAGTGGACCTAGTAAATTGCGTTGGGTGATATAGTTATGGATGTAGCTTGTTCCGAGTTGTAGCCGAGAGAACTTGAAGGGATATATGGTGTTTTCTGTATTTTCTAAGTGGGAATTTTGGACGTTAAGTGTATGAGATATCGCTTGTTGTGGTAGTGCACACTAATGCTTATTAGCGTGTGGTGAGATCTTCAGATTACCGGAAGATATTATGGATGTCGGGCTTGCTTGTGTTTCGTAGGATCGTGAGGCGTGGTACCTGGTTGTAAGTAAGAGTGCTAGCGTTGGAGCACGTGTATTTTGGTATGAGGCGTGGATCACGGGGATGTGATCCAGTTTAAGTGGGGGAGACTTGTAACGACCCAAAAATTTTGTATTTGGAATGTCGAGAGGTTGATGTGCAAAAGTTTGGTGCATGTTGCGAGGTTATGCGCGCGTTCACCGTTTGGACCATAACTTCCTCATACGAACTCGGATTGAGGCGAATCAAAAGCCCAGACGACTGTAATTCGAGCTCGGACGTTTTTAATTTCAAGTTGTGAGCTGGAAGGCTCTAGGAGCGCCACTCCAGGGCTAGGAGCGCCGCTTTTGGTCCTGATTGGGTGCTGTTTGTAATTTTTGGACTTTTAAATGAAGGGCAAATTGGTCCTTTCACTTGGGGACTGATTTATAGCCATAACATCAGATTTGAATCTAGTTTTGGATCATTTTCACATCCACAAACACTCTCATCCATCCTTAGAGAGCGAAGGAGATTTTTAGAGAGAGATTTGGAGATTTGGGGAAGAAGAAGCTTGATTCTCAACTAAGTGCAAGAGTTAAAGTTGTTCCTTTAGTTCCAAGCTACATTTTGATTATAGTGGTAAGTTCTAACTCTGATTTTCATTGTTTGATTCTTGTTTGGGTTAGGGTTTATGTTAGTGATGAGTTGTAGAACCCACTTCTTGTGATTTTGGGGGTTTTTGGGTAAGATTCATGTAAGTAAACCCAAATTGGTGACTTAGGGTTTTGATTGATGAAATTGTAAGTATGGGTCTTGCATGTGTTGGTCTAAACCTTACAACACTTGTGTACTAGCGATTTTGGTGCTGTGTTGACTTGATTTTGGGTGTAAACCCTAATTTATGTCAAAATGGGTCAAGTGTTCTTGATTTTTGGTAAATCAAGTATGTAAATATTTTTTTTAGGTGTTAATTGGCATTTTAAAAATATAATCACTAGCCGTTAGTGATTATGGGTGTTTTTATGAATTGTGTCAAAATAGGTTGACTTTGATTGGCTCGAATTTTGGTAATGACATAAATTTTAGATAAATGGATGTTAAACACTTTTGTTAAGCATTAAATGACGCTTTTGAAGGAAAGAAATCGTGAGAAGTGATTTTGAGTTAAAATGGTATTTTAACATAAGTAAAACGTGGTCAACCGCAATATGGGTCAATATTGCACGTGTTAGGGTTTTGGTGTAAATGACGTTTGAAATGATTACTACCTAAGTAGTAATTTAGTATTAAGACCCAGGTTTGGTCTAATTGGTGTAAAGTATGATTTGGGTTAAATTGTACTTTGTTTTGTGGGTTTGAATAACCACCCGAAGTGGTAATTGGTTTGTGTCCATTAGGTGTTAAATGGGCGGGTTTTGGCGAGCAAGGTGTGATCCCTTGGCTAAGGGATCATTGTGTTGGATTCTCTTTTAGAGAATTGTTATTTATGTGTGTATTGTGCCTATGTGTGATATAGGTGGTTACTTGCTCGGATTTGAGGACGGAGATCATGTTGTACATGACTTGTGCGCGTATTTCAAGGTGAGTGGAATAACTATATATATGCGTATACAGTTTATTTGCTTGCGGGCTTGTGGTTAGTGTTATCAGGGCGTGTGGATTCACTATAGAGTTTTCCGGACGTGTGGATTCACTATAGTGTTTTCCGGACGTGTGGATTCACTACCCTTTTGTGCTATGGAGACCACATGTGCGTGAAGGGTGGTTCGGAAAGTGTGGACATCCACCTAGGGGTTAGTGTACACTAACGATCATTGTGCGAGTACCAGCGGTCATTGTGCGAGTACCATTCCCTTGTGTGTGTGTGTGTGTGTGATGGTTAATCATGTGAGTGAAGGGTGGTTCGGTCAGTGCGGACGTCCACTTTGGGGGTTAGTTTATACTAATGGTCATTGTGCGAGTACCAACGGTCATTGTGCGAGTACCGTTCCCATGTATTTGATAATGGTTAACCATGGTTATGTGTTGTATTATTATTAGCATATTATATTGTATTGGTTATATGCTATTGATCGGGATAGCTTACGGTAATGGAGACTTTTAGCTTTATACTTTGCGATGGTATGCTAATTAGATTGCTAGCATGTAAGCGGTATTTGTGTAAGTGATTGCAGGTAGGTAAATTATATATGTATGTGTATAATTATTACATTCACTAAGCTTTATGCTTACTCCTTCGTTATTTACCTTTTTGTATAGGTACCACTGGTTGTATCGGAGAATTCTAGTAGCTCAGCTAGGTTGCTAGAAGTTGGCTTATGACGGAGTATAATTGACCTTGGATGTGGGTTGGGGAATTGGTAATCCCCTGGATTATGCTCTTGGTATCGGGTTGGGATGTCGAGTCTTAATCCTTGTTTTGGGGTAATTGGGTCGAAATTGTCACCTTGATTACAACGGGCCGTTTGTTGTAACTAATGATTAGTCATGGTTATGTAAGACTAAAATGTGTAAACGGTGGTATTTTGTATAATGAACTTGTGTTTGGGTTCTTGGAGAGTAAACTTATGTTTAGATATTTGGGTTGGGATGACACTTAGTCAAATTTCGAATCTGCAACATTCAGGTGCAGGAGCGCCGCTTTTAGGGCAAAAGCGCCGCTTCTGGTCAGCATCTGGTAGTCTTTTTGATCAGTCGTCAGAAACGCCGCTTTTTGCAACAAAAGCGCCGCTCCTGCATTAAAAAAAATAAAAAATTTAGTCGGTTTTTAATTAAATGGTTTGGAGTCATTTCAGAAGGAACTAGATTGACGATTTTCTTTAGCTCCCCCTGCATTGAAGAATCATATCGCTCCCCCTCAATCAAACATGGGGAGTTTGAAGTATTGTTGTGAAGAGTTTGTGTCGGAGATTTGGTGCGGAAGTTTGAGTAGTGGGTTTTTCGGATTGCTTTGTCATTGTTTTTGGTTTACAATTTGTAGGTTCGGTCGATGTGATTAATTGATCTTGCATTCCATCGAGGTTGGATCTTGGTTTGAAAAGGTTTTGGTTTAGCCTGAATCATGGGTCGTGCCTTAAGGGAAAGTAACTCTTTGAATGAGTACTTGATTGGTTTTGAAGATGTTTTAATAAACGGTTTTTTGCTCGAGTGGATGGATGATTTCTAAGTGTTAATCTCAATTTAGCTTCAAATTCGTGTTTAGGCTTTGATTCATGATTGTACAGTGTGTATGAATATGTATAAGTATATGTATGAATATACAGGACCAATATGAATCTGATTATGATATTACTTTGTGTCAAAATTACAAAGGTGAGAGAGTTGGTTACAAAGTGAGGGTTGGGAGAGAATTGGTGAGGAGTATGTGACGGAATTGATGAAATGTGGGGGAAGAGGTTAGCTAAACTACATGAGGTGATGGTATTTATATGATCACACCATCACCTTTACATCACTTATCATTTCCACAACATACATCATATTTGAGTCCTAACATTCTCCCCCTTGATGTGTGTTGTGGGAGAATATCTATGTGATCTTGAACTCTGGGAAATCTCTTTTAAATCTTGAATTCTCCCCTTTGAAATAAGCTGAGAATTTCATTGAATTATTTGAACTCTCCCCTTTGGAATAGGCATAGTTGTTTGTTGACATGAAACAGAGAAACTTCTTCTTTTGAAATGGTCTTCGTTGCTGGTTTTGTTGTTGGTTATTGATGTAGTTGTTGACTATGTATTGATTACAATGCACACCAAACTTTGGTTCAAATGACTTTCTCCCCCTTGGTGTGCATTGTTTAGATTCTGTATTCAATGGAGAAGGGTTTGGAGAGTTAGTTTGAACTTGATTTGGTTTCTTTGAACTTGGTTGCTTTTGTGTATGAGCAAACCACCCGTATTGATCACGAAATCCGGTGAGTTCTCTATTTTGCCCATATGTTGGTTCCAAAAATGGTTGATTTCTTTTGATTTGGTAAATGGAGTAAATTAGGTATCCATGAGAAACGGATTTGTGAGGTTTGAAAACCTTGGAGAATTCTGGTGAATGAGCGTCCTTTTCAACTGTACAAGAAGAATGTTGTAATTCCGAAGGACGTGGCTTGGCACAAATGGGAATTTCTACTTGTGTACCTATCAACACCATTGTTGGTTTTGGAATTTGTGTCGCTTTAACATCTAACTCATGTCGCAATTCAGAAATGCATTTTTTAAAGTCATGAGTTAATGTTCGGTTAAGAGTTTGAGCATGATTTAAAGAAGTACGAAGTTGTATAATGGTCTTCGAATCAAGCTCACGTTCGGACTTGAGATGACTATTTTCCTGTGAAAGCTTTTGTTTTTCAGCAATCTGTGAATGAAGATCCTGAATGATGTGAGCGGAACTCTCAGCTTTTTCATTGTAAGCCTTTGCTTGAATTTGTAAGTCAGTTTGAAGAGTGATCACTTGTCTTTGTAGTTTTTTTATTCTCTGACTTGTTGTATGGAATGAGTGAATCTAGTTCCTTAATTTGAGCTTGCAATTTGTAAATGTCTGTTGAAGATTTCTTTTGAATTCTCAGTTCGTCTTCTAGTTTACAAATTTGTTCTTTTAGTTCCAAATCATTTGATGCTTGCTTTATATCAAAAGACTGTTCTCTCATCAGTTGAAGCTGTGTTTGAAGCTTTTGATGAAGGTTATTTTGTACGAAAATACTATTTGAATGCTTGCCCCTGTTGTGTCACGAGCAACTATACTGATAATGTGCAGCTATATCTGAAAGAGAGGGTTCATCTGGTGTCATTAACAAGGCTATAGAATCAAGAATTGTAGCTTGTGTAGCTTGCTCGTAAATAATAAGTGCACATGGTGTCGAGTATTGTAACAATAAGAACATCTTTTGTCTTGATGGTTAAAACGTTCAACAAAATCTGGTTTTTGAGGTACAACAGAAGAAATACTCGACATTTGAAGTCATTGCAAGAAACAAACCTTCTAACAATTTCTTTAGATATTTTAACGAGAATCGTTAATTTTCTTGACTTTGTAAGTCCGTTGTCAAAGTTTAACTGAAACGGTTAACTTTGTTAACTGATTTGGGCTTGTGAAAATTGGACCAGTGTATAAGTATCTCGAAATTGGGCCTAAGTTGAACTTTAAATGGGCTGTTGTAAAGATCTATGGCTAGTAAATGGCTGCTACAGTATTTGTACAAAAACAAACAACAAAATGCCATTGTCTGGATTCGAATCCTACATCACTTAGTAAGCAACTGAGACTGTTAACCAGCTGAGCTATCTTGTTTTTCTGAAATAATAATGAAACGATTCCATACCAATTTATTAAATGACTTGTAAAAATATGACACATTTTTTTATTTTTATTTTACCATTAATAATAATTGCAACATCACAAGTCTTGTATCAACACAACTTGCTTCAAATGTTAAACATAATTCAAAACACATCAAGTTACAAGTTTACAACATCGGGACTCGTGTCCCATAATTTAATAACATTTAACATGACCCATTTGGCCAAAGTGACCCACGATGAACATGACCTTTGGGACCATTACAAAAAGCGCCTTCCAAACCACCACATGCAAGCTAAGCCAATCCCTTACTATTATCCTTTGAAGTGCCACAATCTATAAAAAGATAAACAATGAGAGGGTAAGCTACAATGCTTAGTGAGTGCAATACTTATATGCATACATACATAAACCACTTACTTGCACAACTTACACATAGCCACAAACAACATAGCATCACTAACGCATATAAACACAACCGAGTACAAGCTAGCATGTTAATCACATAAGACAATAATATAACACGCTACACTACCAATAAACAACATATGAACGCTATATGGTTAACCATACCCAAATGTGCTAGTCATCAAATGAATAGCACCAACAACCCTTGTACATGGCCAACAAAAGCACCTCCTGGATGGTGCTACCAAATACACCCGAATGTGTCCAACAAAAAGTGAAACCCAAGGGAGACACTTACACATCCTCACAAGTGGCCAACAAAGAGTGGACTTTTATATAGTCAACACTCACCACTTTCCCTAAACGCAACGTGGTCAACAAAGAGTGAATCATTAAAAACATCACTCACCGCTTTGCACCAAGTGTCCAACAAAGAGTAAATCCTTTACAACCAAATAGTACTCGCCACTAAACCCCGCAAGCAAACAATTTATATATACACACATATAAATACTCCACTCACCTTGTACAACTAGATGAGTCAACCACCAAGCTAGGACTTCAAGATTGCTCCAAAAGCGTTAGCTCATCACCCCACTCGAACTTCACATTTTTCCGCGTTAGCTTCGTGAAGCAATCTTGGAAAAATCTTGAATAAACCAATGGTAATAACCGGCTAATCCAAGAAAACTTCGGACTTCCGTAGGTGTAGTCGGTCGTTCCCAACTCTTAACCGCATCAATCTTCCCCGAATCCACTTTAATACCCTCATAATTCACAACATGGCCAAGGAATTGCACTTCCCTTAACCAAAATTCACACTTGGAGAACTTCGCATGCAACTTCTCCTTACGCAACGTCTTCAACAACTCACGCAAATTGTAACACCATACTTTTTTTTTTCAATCACATCGAAAACTTAATTATTATATTTACAGACCAATTTAAATAATAAACTTACAACATAGTTATTACAGTTATCCAGGTGTTACGTTATTACAAAACCATTTATATAATGTATTAAAATACGAACATCAGAGTAAGCATATCAAACATATCCAATATATCTATTCTTCTCCCAAAACCCAACTAAACAAAGCATAATCTGCATGGGAGGAAACTGTGGGGGGTTAACACAATGATAAGTGAATGCAAACATCCTAACGGATATAGGTATCTAGCATCAAGCTAATAACAACTGCATAACAGCAAATAACCAAACAACACAATAACAGAGGACCGACGGCTGTATGGGCCATTTCACACCTAGCTGATCGTGCTAGAGTTTACCGATAGTTTCGGTTACTGTCTCCCTCGTATAGAAATCCAGACATAGGGGATAGGTCATTCAAATTATACTACACGAATAGCAACCCTTGAACCCAACCTCACTATTCAAGGTTGACCCCTGCCCAGCTTTAAAACACAAAGCTGGATGCCGGCAACCAATCACATCCAACATTACCCTTGTGCACAAAATATCTCAGAAGCATAAACAATCATATGCTATCGCAAAAGGTATAACTTGGCAGGACAACAGTAACATAACCCGCTACTACATACATATAACAGGTAAGATAGTCCCACTTACCGATACCCGCAAAACTCGGTAGTCTCATGTCATCGAGTCTTCTCCTCTTCTGTATCACCTGAGAACAAATACTTAACAAGTCAGTAAATCATATCCCATTTAATAACAATACAATATTATCAAATTCACTTATCACGATACAGAACTATATACAAGTTTCATAACAATATATATATATATATATATATATATATATATATATATATATATATATATATATATATATATATATATATATATATAAAACCAATCGTAACGATACAACATCACCCAAATGGGTCACGATCCAAACGAGCAATCCAATTCACATAATATCATATAAACGATTTGAGGTCCATACGGACGATTACGTATATAAATATTTACACATATTTGTATCCATTCGTATACATATATATTTACAAATATATATATACATCGTATATATATATATATATATATATATATATATATATATATATATATATATATATATATATATAATGCCTAAGTTATTCAAACGAGTCGCGACCAAACAACTATTTAACATATATATGCATACTTTTACCTATATAAACACATATATTTATCTTATTAATCATACAATCGGTCAAGACAAAATGGGTAATTCGAATCGCAATTTCGTACAAACGGGTCGGGGTCCAAACGGGCAAATAAATTGATGCACGACCACAAAACGGCGACCACCGCCAATCGGCAGCAGCAACCACCAGCCAGCACCAGCAACTGCACGTTAGTAGCGACGGCAGCCGCCATAAAACAGAAAATAGCAGCAGCAACATGGCTGCGAAACAGCAGCAGAACAATGGACCAGGGCTTCCTGCGCAGCAGCAGAACCAGCCAACATAGCCGTCGGCAGCAGGCGGCGTGCCACGCCACCACAGGGACCATATGGGTGTGGTTGTATGCGTCGATGTGTCTGTATATATTTTACTACATTTAGTAAAAATGGAATGAGATAAACACACAGGGACCACCGCTTCTAGCTTCTATTCCTTTACAGTTTGGTAATTGACTCATTTTCTATTAATATAAACACACGTATTTTACGTGTGATCTGAAACACAACGAACCTCATTAAGTAGTCATAACGAGTTTCAATTCACACAAACAAAATATTTTCTGTGATCATTGTCACAAGCGCACTCATATGTTCACATAATAAATTATCAACTCGTAATTTATTATTTCACTTTTATAATTAGTTCATATTATGTAACCATAATTTAAATATCCAATTAAATTAAATCTTATAGATAATATTATTTATACATTTCATCTAGACCACTGACCGGGATGTTACAAATCTACCCCTTAAGAGAATTCCGTCCTTGAAATCTGGTCATTTCCTAACAAATAAGGTTATTTGACTTTCGCCGTTACCTCTATTTCTTAAGTCGGCATCAAACTCAATTCAAGTTATTACATTACTATTATCATAAGGCTACTGTTTTTTTTCACAACTAAGTGGTTATTCTACCCCATAGTTAACTAAATTTATCCACTAAGATTAGCAAGTTGCAGACAAATAATAATACACTAATTCATAAAAATAATAATAATAAAAGATAATGATAACTAGGTCTTATCATGAAAAACACTCCTATTCAGATATAACTGAACCATTTAACACACAAAATATCATTTCACTGGTTATTACAGGACATACGCTCGGAGTCAAATCTGTTGACTATCGCCCAGATCATGACATTCTTTTCTGGTTCGGGGAATTTGATCATCAAACATCTTCAAGATACGTTTTCTATTCCCATTCAAGTCTCCTTAAGAGTCGTAATTATTCATAAACTTACAAACTTTCATTTTCGCTAAAGTATAATTTGACCCAATTTCGTGCTAGATGCATTAAAAGATCCCAAAATAGACCATCAATACAATTATCTTGAGTCATTGATCACTCTTGTACTAAACTCAATCATTATATACTTTTAATTCTTAAGATTCATCAATTAGATCCTCTAACTTAGTAATAAGTTAACTCTCAGGTTTTGTTTCCTCAATGCTTCAAGTCGAGTCAACCTCAATCTACTGGCTAACTCATCACAACTTTCAATTGCAACACTTATATAAGCACTATTTTCATTGATTAAACACAATCACTATTGCCATTAATTGTGATTTAAGTGCAGAGTAATCAATTACGAATTTCAATTAGCACAAACATATGCAATTATTTTGTTTCTGTTACGTCAACATGTATTTCAGGGCTAAAATAAAATACCTCATAAATATCATAGTTGTTCGATTCATCATGTAACATCAATACTCTCAGTTTTAAGTTTATTAACAAAGGGTTAACGAACCAATCCATCAAATTTATCATATCGTAATCACGCTCAAAGATTTAATCAGCACTATAACGAATCCATCATTATCTTTATACACCAAACTACCTAATACTATCCATTAAATTTTAACTGGTAAAGTTTCTAACCCCACTCACTAATTTGAAGGTAAATATTCAAACTCATAACCATCTTTCTATACCTAGGGTAATTCTAACAAACCCTAACTGTCACATCCGTCCTGAAATCATCATATTAACCTAGTTCAACTCCTATATAGCATAACCTCGATAACTTGGGTCACAAACGATTCATATCTGTTGGCTAGAGATATTCCAGCCTTTGTATGCCAAATAAAAGGGTACCAAATTCATTACCTACCTCAGGAGTCACTAAGTGTTTCTCGTACGTCAGAAAAAGGGAAAACATTTACTAAAACATCAGTTTTTACCAACATAACTAACCAATGCTGGCTTCGTATCAAAGCTATCTATAGATTTTACCTCAATTCATATCTCATCAAAGCTAACAGTAACCTCCATACTCATTCGTTGTATCTGGAACTGTTTTCTCATCAATCACTTCTCCTAGCTACATTCACATACAAGGAAGTAAATACCACTTCTATTGCCATCTTACATATTATTAATATAGTCAAACCATACATAATCAATTTCCTCTAAATTTATATAGCTCAATTCCTTCAATAGAGTATCACAAGAACTAACAAAGTCCTCAAACTTTTAAATTCTGAAAAATTCTCAATTCATATCAGACACTAACCCAACTTACTCATCTATACAAGCGTTTGGTTCCTTTTTATATAACACACTTTCACATCTTAAACCTCCATCGCCCTCGGGGACTTTCGTATTATTTACCATGATATAACTGCGTTGGCCAGACGTAAGTATATTATCCTAAATCATACTTTTATTTCGAGTACTTCAGTTGGGAAAGTTCCTACTAACGTTCAAAATTTCATCAAAGATCACACCTTTATTACTTCCATCATTAATTTACTATGGTCGACAATGTTCAACAATTTCCAACAATTATTTAATTTTCTAAATCAAGTATCATATTTCAAAATTTCACATTGTAACTACCTGACTTTTTTCGTTTACTATCGTTACTTGTCCGTTAAATATTTAACGGTGTTTACTTAGATTTTATGTGTTTGACAGAATTAAATGCATATTTGATCCTAGTGGATTACTTGAATTAATATGTTATATTAATTTATGAACTTATTTCGGATAGCGAAATAACTAGAAAACGTTACGATTAAGTTAATCGCCTAGAAAGCTTTTCAGCTTACGGAAATCAGAAAAACGACAAAATAATTATTTTTAATAATTATTGACTTTACGAAGAACTTATTTAATTTATTATTTATTTAATGAATTCAACTCGGTGATTACGTTTCAACGACTAGTTAACGTTCCGGATACCGGGTACGGTTAACGGCACTCGAAACCGCGCATACGAGTAATTAAGCAAACGAGCCCAGAACACCCCTAAGTGGGCCCCTATGGCCGAACCCCCATAAGCCCCCCTAAATGGACCTTAACTTGGGCTACAAGGTCATTAGTGGTTATTTAGGCCCTAACTTGATCTATAAATAGAAGCTAAACCCCAAACCCTTCTCCCTTTTCTTTTTCTTGGTCGACACTCCCTCCCCCTCTCCCTCTCTTGGCCGACGGCATCACACATACACACACATACACACACACACACACACACTCATCAAAACTCAAAATTAGAAGAAAGCTTGTGCACGAACGTTGATCCCCTTGTCGTTCTCTACGCGATTGTGTAAGCAATTTGATATTTTAAGGTATATTTGCAAACCCTAATGTAGCGACCAGACAAAATCGTCATTGACGGCGCCGTCTACTTAGGTCCCGTTACGTGGTCATAAGTCTTTAAAACAACATTTGACCAAAATATGTCGCATTCATTTCAAATGTAAAGATGTTTCAAAGTTTACAAAGTAGTTCAACGACTAAATGTGTTACAACGTTTTAAGTACAAATGAAACCTATGCGACACAAATTAAAGTAAAGTCAAAAGACGCTCCATGTATGCATGTATACTCGACATCCAAGCAAGTATCAAAAATAGAGTGCGAAAGCATGTATCACCTAGCGTTCAAGGACCTGAGAAAACATATAGAAAACTGTCAACGAAAAACGTTGGTGAAATCATAGGTGTATTAGTAAACGTTGTTTTTGAACCACAAGATTTTGTATTTCCATAACGTTGATTATCCAAATCATTTACATTCCAAAGTTGTTATTCGTTTGTGGAGCACCCAATTATCAAGACTTAACTGTACACATACCCCGTTATCATAGTGTTAGAACCTACAATATATACTCGAAAATATATTTCATCCGCTAACGGTAGCGAACCATCCGAATGAGGGCTTGTCAAGCTCGTATGGATCCACATAACATAAGTTCACGTTTACACCCTGCAAGTGTAACTAATGATAATTGAATTGAGGCCTTTTTGTTCTAACTCGCACGTGGAATGTTTGTTTTCGTACGTGTTCAAAGAATAAAAGTATGATACGTATATGTTTCTCATCCCATAATTTAAAGAGTAAAAGTTGTTGAAAATGTGGAACTATGATCTCACCTTGAGTGCACGAATATAAATGTACTTCATGAGTAAACGTGTGCAAGAACGAATGCTAGTCTTGACCTAAACAAATAGGTTGTATCAATATCGGTAAACACGGTCGGTCAAAGTTGTTCAATTAGTCCTATGGCTCGTTACTACTCGATTAATATAGCATGTGAGTCAAATTGTCAAGTCTCATGCAAGATACAAGTATAAAAGCACGTTAGAACGATTGCATAAGTATTCAGTTAAGTTTGAATAAAAGTCAACTTTGGTCAAGTCAAAGTCAACGAAAAAGTCAACACGTTCGGGTCGGGTCTCGGTCAATTTTTATGAGTTATATAATCATATATGCGCATGTTAGAACAAGTTACATGTTAATCGGAGGTGCGTAGCATAGTTAGAATTAAACGGTAAACGACCAAGCAAAACAGAAATCTGTAGTTCATTTGGACGGCGTCCATCAATGAAAGCCAGGACGGCGTCCAAGGATTGGGACGACTTCCAAACACCTGTGCAGTTGCAGTTGCTGAAATTTCACAAGTGCACGAACCAAACTTCAATTAAACACAAATTGTGAACCGAAAACACTTAAAACATGTATCTTATATCGTGGGAAAGGTATTTTGACGAGAAAAACAACTAAGCATATTTCATCAATCAATCCATCATTTACAACAACCAAATTCGCATTAAATGTTCATCATTAGTTACATTCAAGATCATAAATGCAATTTGATAATTCGGGAACTTACTACCTACATATAATACGCTGTTTCGTAGGTAATTACGCATTCAATACAACTAAACACTTACCAACAACCTTTTATAGCATTCAATGCATCAAATGTTCATATTTAAGTCTATCAAACCCTAACCAAAATCACAAAAATCAATAATCATGTTGGTGAAGTTTTCTTAGTCAACCTACACATTAAAATGGAGCTAGTGATGCTTGTAACACATTTAATACATGAACTTTTAACATCTAACAACATCTAAATATATTTTGGTGTTTGACAAGGGAGTTAAATAAATAGTAAAATAACAAAAAGATAGAAGCTAAAAGTTAAAAGACAAATGCTACTTCTAGAAGCTTTTCACTTTTAGCTTTTCCATCTATCTAAAGTTTTAAGCTCGTTTAACATAACTTTTCATTAAATGAGAGTTAACGCAAAAAACTAAAACCTACAAAAAACTCCTAAATGCTCCGCCTTAAACATAAGTAACAAGATCTCTAGTAACCAGGGCTAGATAACATATACTAGAAGGCAATATATATCTGGATCTGGACTCTTATGAATAACCGATTGTTATCTAAACCGAAATTCAAATCATGCATTTTTTTTTTATGGCAACAAACATAAGTATATTAACAGGTGAAACTAGGGGTGTGCATGGTTCGGGAAAGAACCGAAAAATCAAAGACCAGACCGGACCGGACTGGAACCGAACCGGACCGAGGAGTTTCGATACGGTCCACGGTCCTCTATTTAACCCATTTTCAGTTTTCGGTTCGGGATGGACCATACCCGAAATTTTCGGGAAAATAACCGAACCGATATGCAATGATATGTTACGCTATTTTTAAAGTTTCCTGCATATCAAATATGTGCCTTAATGTAATTATTATATTTATATAATAATATATTTCCCGTATATTAGAAATAACTTCCTTAATTACTAAACTTCCTTATAGATAAACATCAATATAACAATAACCATATGCGTACAATTTCACCGTATATCAGTCAAACAATCACAGAAACCCTAACCTACCGCTTTACGTGATCGAGCCTTCAATGTAAGTTTCAACATCTCTTTTTACTTTTGTTGGCTTGATTATTTGTTGATCTTGTATTATATTAATGACCGTTGCTTCAATATTGCTTGATTATTATGTTACCACATTCATGATTCATCTTCATCTACCTTATAGGTTCCTTTGATTGTGTACATATGTCATTACTCATTAATCATCATGTGTTAGTTTACTGTTGTTAGTTTATTACAAATTATAGTTTAATAAATTTGTAACGATTTTCTTTGTGCTAGTGTTGTATTATTTTTTTTAGCGAATAAACATAAGTATAATATTAATATCAACTTGCCATCAGTTGTGTGTTTTTATATGTAATTACCTTAGTCATTATGAATTATGATAGGCTAAATATTTAAACTTTACTAATGTATATGTGTACATGTGTATAAGGTTCATAGCATGTTTAAGATATAAACTGTTTATTTATATGTATAACTAATTTTTTTTATATTTGATCAGATGGATCAAGAAAATGTTAGTATTTCATCGGATGGTGAATCAAGTGGTAAAAGTGGAGGAGAAAGAGGGAATCATAATGGTCAATCAAAAAATAAGAAACGAAAGACTAGCACAAGTAGAGCGAAAAAGGGAAAGGGATCAGTGAGGTCGGAAGTGTGGCAACATTTTACAAAAATTATTATAGATGGAGTCGATTATGGAAAGTGCAATCATTGTCCTGACAAAAAATATAAGGCAGATAAAATTACTAATGGAACTTCGGGGATGTTAAAACACATGAGAAATTGTCCAAACCACCCAGATAGACACAAGAATCAAACTAACGTGTTTCTCAGGAAAGAGAGCGATGGAAGTGGGAGCGTAGACAAATGGAGGTTTGATAGTGAAAAAATTAGAAAAGCGTTGATCAAAATGATAATTGTAGATGAACTTCCATTTTCTTTTGTCGAAAAAGAAGGATTTAAAGAGTTCATGGAAGTTGCTTGCCCCTATTTCAAGATCCCCTCACGCACAACGGTATATAGGGATGTGTCTGAATTTTATGTGGAAGAAAAAACGAAACTAAAAGCTATGATTAGGAAAGGTAAACAACGTGTTAGCCTAACCACAGACACCTGGACATCTATACAACGGGTGAATTACATGGTTGTAACAGCTCACTTTGTTGACGAATCTTGGAAATTGCAGAAACGGATAATTACTTTCAAGCCAATTTTTAGCCACAAGGGTGATGATATTGGAAGAGAAATTTTAGATTGTCTTCATGATTGGGGTATCGACCATTTGATGTCAATAACTGCAGATAATGCATCCTCGAACGACACGGCTTTGGGGTTTTTGAAAAAAAAGATACCTACAAAAATGATAGCGAACGGGGAGTACCTTCAGATGAGATGCTCAGCACACATACTTAACTTGATTGTCAAAGAAGGATTGAAAAGGTATTACAAACCACTTGATCATATTCATGCAGCAATTAAATATATTAGGCAATCTCCAGGTAGATGTGACATTTTCAAAGCTTGTGTGGATGAGTTGAATTTGAAGTCGAAAGCTATGTTACATCTTGACTGTCCAACTAGATGGAACTCTACATATGACATGTTGGAAATTGCTGAAAAGGTGATGGGTGCTTTCGATTTGTATGAGAGTAAAGATCGTAATTATGTTCACGTTTTAGGTAATTATTTAAACACTTGTTAATTTATCTATTTTTTGTTTTATTTAAGCCTTCTAATTAATATTGACATATAACATTTCTTAATCCTCTAAATCTATTTAGGTGATGATATTCCGACATTTGTTGATTGGGAATGCGTTAAGAATCTCTCACGTTTTTTGCGGATTTTTAAAGCCAAAACTGAAAAATTATCCGGGACATCTTATGTTGTTGCGAATTCTTTTTTCAATGAAGTTATTGATCTTGATGATCAATTGAATAAGTTTAGTAATGATTCTGATATAGAGTATAGAGTGATGATAAAGGACATGAGAAGAAAGTTTGATAAGTATTGGAATGGTATTAACAAATTGAACATGCTGATGTATTTTGCTGCTGTGCTGGATGTAGTGACCCGAACTTTTCCATGTTTATATATATTAATTGAGATTGATATTTACATTATTAAATGTTTCCAACATGTTAAGCAATCAAACTTGTTAAGACTTGATTAATTGAAATATGTTTCATATAGACAATTGACCACCCAAGTTGACCGGTGATTCACGAACGTTAAAACTTGTAAAAACTATATGATGACATATATATGGATATATATATATATATAGTTAAAATGATACTATGATAAGTAAACATATCATTAAGTATATTAACAATGAACTACATATGTAAAAACAAGACTACTAACTTAATGATTTTTAAACGAGACATATATGTAACGATTATCGTTGTAAAGACATTTAATGTATATATATCATATTAAGAGATATTCATACATGATAATATCATGATAATATAATAATTTAAAATCTCATTTGATATTATAAACATTGGGTTAACAACATTTAACAAGATCGTTAACCTAAAGGTTTCAAAACAACACTTACATGTAACGACTAACGATGACTTAACGACTCAGTTAAAATGTATATACATGTAGTGTTTTAATATGTATTTATACACTTTTGAAAGACTTCAATACACTTATCAAAATACTTCTACTTAACAAAAATGCTTACAATTACATCCTCGTTCAGTTTCATCAACAATTCTACTCGTATGCACCCGTATTCGTACTCGTACAATACACAGCTTTTAGATGTATGTACTATTGGTATATACACTCCAATGATCAGCTCTTAGCAGCCCATGTGAGTCACCTAACACATGTGGGAACCATCATTTGGCAACTAGCATGAAATATCTCATAAAATTACAAAAATATGAGTAATCATTCATGACTTATTTACATGAAAACAAAATTACATATCCTTTATATCTAATCCATACACCAACGACCAAAAACACCTACAAACACTTTCATTCTTCAATTTTCTTCATCTAATTGATCTCTCTCAAGTTCTATCTTCAAGTTCTAAGTGTTCTTCATAAATTCCAAAAGTTCTAGTTTCATAAAATCAAGAATACTTTCAAATTTGCTAGCTCACTTCCAATCTTGCAAGGTGATCATCCAACCTCAAGAAATCTTTGTTTCTTACAGTAGGTTATCATTCTAATACAATGTAATAATCATATTCAAACTTTGGTTCAATTTCTATAACTATAACAATCTTATTTCAAGTGATGATCTTACTTGAACTTGTTTTCGTGTCATGATTCTGCTTCAAGAACTTCGAGCCATCCAAGGATCCATTGAAGCTAGATCCATTTTTCTATTTTCTAGTAGGTTTATCCAAGGAACTTAAGGTAGTAATGATGTTCATAACATCATTCGATTCATACATATAAAGCTATCTTATTCGAAGGTTTAAACTTGTAATCACTAGAACATAGTTTAGTTAATTCTAAACTTGTTCGCAAACAAAAGTTAATCCTTCTAACTTGACTTTTAAAATCAACTAAACACATGTTCTATATCTATATGATATGCTAACTTAATGATTTAAAACCTGGAAACACGAAAAACACCGTAAAACCGGATTTACGCCGTCGTAGTAACACCGCGGGCTGTTTTGGGTTAGTTAATTAAAAACTATGATAAACTTTGATTTTAAAGTTGTTATTCTGAGAAAATGATTTTTATTATGAACATGAAACTATATCCAAAAATTATGATTAAACTCAAAGTGGAAGTATGTTTTCTAAAATGGTCATCTAGACGTCGTTCTTTCGACTGAAATGACTACCTTTACAAAAACGACTTGTAACTTATTTTTCCGACTATAAACCTATACTTTTCTGTTTAGATTCATAAAATAGAGTTCAATATGAAACCATAGCAATTTGATTCACTCAAAACGGATTTAAAATGAAGAAGTTATGGGTAAAACAAGATTGGATAATTTTTCTCATTTTAGCTACGTGAAAATTAGTAACAAATCTATTCCAACCATAACTTAATCAACTTGTATTGTATATTATGTAATCTTGAGATACCATAGACACGTATACAATGTTTCGACCTATCATGTCGACACATCTATATATATTTCGGAACAACCATAGACACTCTATATGTGAATGTTGGAGTTAGCTATACAGGGTTGAGGTTGATTCCAAAATATATATAGTTTGAGTTGTGATCAATACTGAGATACGTATACACTGGGTCGTGGATTGATTCAAGATAATATTTATCGATTTATTTCTGTACATCTAACTGTGGACAACTAGTTGTAGGTTACTAACGAGGACAGCTGACTTAATAAACTTAAAACATCAAAATATATTAAAAGTGTTGTAAATATATTTTGAACATACTTTGATATATATGTATATATTGTTATAGGTTCGTGAATCAACCAGTGGCCAAGTCTTACTTCCCGACGAAGTAAAAATCTGTGAAAGTGAGTTATAGTCCCACTTTTAAAATCTAATATTTTTGGGATGAGAATACATGCAGGTTTTATAAATGATTTACAAAATAGACACAAGTACGTGAAACTACATTCTATGGTTGAATTATCGAAATCGAATATGCCCCTTTTTATTAAGTCTAGTAATCTAAGAATTAGGGAACAGACACCCTAATTGACGTGAATCCTAAAGATAGAACTATTGGGCCTAACAAACCCCATCCAAAGTACCGGATGCTTTAGTACTTCGAAATTTATATCATATCCGAAGGGTGTCCCGGAATGATGGGGATATTCTTATATATGCATCTTGTTAATGTCGGTTACCAGGTGTTCACCATATGAATGATTTTTATCTCTATGTATGGGATGTGTATTGAAATATTAAATCTTGTGGTCTATTGTTACGATTTGATATATATAGGTTAAACCTATAACTCACCAACATTTTTGTTGATGTTTAAAGCATGTTTATTCTCAGGTGAATATTAAGAGCTTCCGCTATTGCATACTAAAATAAGGACAAGATTTGGAGTCCATGTTTGTATGATATTGTGTAAAAACTGCATTCAAGAAGCTGATTTCGATGTAACATATTTGTATTGTAAACCATTATGTAATGGTCGTGTGTAAACAGGATATTTTAGATTATCATTATTTGATAATCTACGTAAAGCTTTTTAAACCTTTATTTATGAAATAAAGGTTATGGTTTGTTTTAAAAATGAATGCAGTCTTTGAAAAACGTCTCATATAGAGGTCAAAACCTCGCAACGAAATCAATTAATATGGAACGTTTTTAATCAATAAGAACGGGACATTTCAGTTGGTATCCGAGCGTTGGTCTTAGAGAACCAGAATTTTTCATTAGTGTGTCTTATCGAGTTTGTTAGGATGCATTAGTGAGTCTAGACTTCGACCGTGTTTACTTGAAAAATGATTGCTTAACAAATTTTGTTGGAAACTATATATTTTTAACATGTGAATATTATGTGATATATTAATCTCTTAACGCGTTTGATATTATGTGATAGATGTCTACCTCTAGAACAAGTCCCATTGACTCACCTAATAATAATGAAGAGTCAAATGTAAATTGGAATGATTTGTGGACTGATTCACAAGTTCCCGAAGAGGAACCGGAAGAAGAATCGGAACCGGAAGAAGAATCGGAACCGGATGAAGAAATAGAACCGGTGGGGGAAATAATAAAACGGTTAAGTAAAAGAAAATCCTCAACCAACCGACCAAGGTTAATTATGGTCAATGGTGTTTCCGCCAAGGAAGCAAAATATTGGGAGGATTACCAATTCTCCGATGAATCGGATTCCGACGAGAATTCCGATGATGTTATAGAAATTACCCCAACTGAATTTAAAAAGGCAAAAGAAAATAATAAGGGAAAGGGCATAAAAATAGAGAAATCTAATTCCAACCCCGATGAACTTTATATGTATCGTCAACGCCCGAAGTCCTTAAGTTGTAACAATGACCCGGGAACCTCTAAACCACCAGGTTTTTCTAAACCAATGTGGACAACGACGGCTCGTATTAGGGGAACATCATATATCCCTAGAAACTTGGCAAAACGAACCAAAACCGAAGAAGAAGAAACGAGCGAGTCGGAATAAGATAGTTGTATTCGTGTGGTGTAATATATGTAATATAGTGTTCTTATGCTTTATGATATATGTAAAAATTGCTTGTATTAATAAGTATTTTTTTATGAATCTAACTCTTGTCTATTTTACAGTTTAAAAACACAAAATGGATAGACAACCCAATATTTTAAGAGACCTACCCGGAGACATGATTGATGAAATCTTGTCTAGAGTCGGCCAGAATTCCTCGGCACAACTATTTAAGGCGAGATCAGTTTGTAAGACATTCGAAGAACGTTCCAAGAATGTCTTGGTTTATAAGAGACTTTCGTTTGAAAGATGGGGGATATCACATTGGGAAACCCATAAGTTACGATGTGTTTACTTTGACGCATATATTGCGGGGAACCCAAATGCTATTTTACGCAACGGGTTAAGAAATTATTTTGACTCAATATATCCGAATATTGGACTTCGTGATTTAGAAAAAGCGGCTAACATGCAACATAAAGAAGCATGTTATGCTTACGGATTAGTAATGTTCGCTTCTCACCAAAGTGAGAACAAGAACATTGGGCTACAACTATTAAACAAAACGTTTCCACAAGTGACGGAGTCGGTAATTGGGGTAAGAAATGAGGTTTTTAGATTATTACGGGACTGTTGGACATTACGTAACCCTCGTCCCTTTGACGACGTTACAACACGCTGTCTTATCAACGGCCATAACAGTTATGTTGCACAAGACCAAGGATGGGAAGTAGTCCTAGTAAAACCAGAATGCATGACTTGTTTCTGGACGTATGAATTACGTGTCTTTATTGCCTTTGCTGAACGACTTGTGTACTAGCTAGAATTATCTTCACAACTATCTTGTATCAAAGTTATTGTGTGCTATATTTCATGCTTTATGTAAAATAAGCGGTATTGTAAGTTTGTAAAATATTGTATAAAAGTTTGAACGCGAAATATTATTATAATCAGTTTTTCATATAGAATTGTAGTAGTTGAATTGTATATTAGCTACTAAGTATGAACTTAACGAGTAGGTACTACCCGAATTTAAACTTATAAAACGCTAATATGAAGAAAAAGCTTTTATAAATGAGTTCATATTATGCTACGAAATACTATTAACTACTCTTAATATTCTGTATGATTAACTTGTTCCATTTAACTATTTTGAAGGAAATGGCACCGACTACTCGACACACCGTGAATATGAATGAAAAGGAATTCCGTACTTTTCTAGCTTCAAACATAGCCGCAGTACAGGCTGCGCTACATACCAACAATAACCTTGGATCTAGCAGTACAGGAAATCGTGTAGGATGCACCTACAAAGAATTCACTGCCTGCAAACCTTTGGAATTTGATGGAACCGAAGGACCGATCGGATTGAAACGGTGGACCGAGAAGGTCGAATCGGTGTTTGCCATAAGTAAGTGTACTGAAGAGGACAAAGTAAAGTACGCTACACATACCTTCACAGGTTCTGCGTTAACATGGTGGAATACCTATCTAGAGCAAGTGGGACAAGACGATGCGTACGCACTACCGTGGTCAGCATTCAAGCACTTGATGAACGAGAAGTACCGTCCCAGAACCGAGGTCAATAAGCTTAAGACAGAACTTAGAGGGTTACGAACCCAAGGATTTGATATTACCACGTACGAAAGAAGATTCACAGAATTGTGCCTATTGTGTCCGGGAGCATTCGAATATGAGGAAGAGAAGATCGACGCGTTTGTGAAAGGATTACCGGAAAGAATCCAAGAAGATATAAGTTCACACGAGCCCGCCTCCATACAACAGGCATGTAGAATGGCTCAAAAACTCGTGAACCAAATTGAAGAAAGAATTAAATAACAGACTGCTGAAGAGGCCAATGTGAAGCAAGTCAAAAGAAAGTGGGAGGAAAACGGTGATAAGAATCACCAATACAACAACAACAGCAATTACAACAATAATCGCAACAATTATCCCAACAATCGCAACATCAATCGCAACTACAACAAACGGCCCAACAACAACAACAACAACAACAACTACAACAATCATCCCAACAATAATAATAACCGCAACAACAACAACAATCAGAAGCAGCTATGCCAAAGGTGTGAATAGAATCACTCGGGGTTCTGAACCAAATTTTGCAACAAGTGTAAAAGAAATGGTCATAGCGCGGCGAAGTGTGAGGTCTACGGACCAGGGGTTAATAGAACGAAAGGAACAAATGGTGTCGGAACGAGTAATGGCGGAGCAAGTAGTGTCGGAGCAAGTTATGCCAATGTAGTTTGTTATAAATGTGGAAAACCGGGCCACATTATTAGAAATTGCCCGAACCAGGAGAACACGAATGGACAAGGCCGTGGAAGAGTTTTCAATATTAATGCGGTAGAGGCACAGGAAGACCCGGAGCTTGTTACGGGTACGTTTCTTATTGACAATAAATCTGCTTACGTTTTATTTGATTCGGGTGCGGATAGAAGCTATATGAGTAGAGATTTTTGTGCTAAATTAAGTTGTCCATTGACGCCTTTGGATAGTAAATTTTTACTCGAATTAGCAAATGGTAAATTAATTTCAGCAGATAATATATGTCGGAATCGAGAAATTAAACTGGTTAGCGAAACATTTAAGATTGATTTGATACCAGTAGAGTTAGGGAGTTTTGATGTGATAATAGGTATGGACTGGTTGAAAGAAGTGAAAGCGGAGATCGTTTGTTACAAAAATGCAATTCGCATTATACGAGAAAAAGGAAAACCCTTAATGGTGTACGGAGAAAAGGGCAACACGAAGCTACATCTTATTAGTAATTTGAAGGCACAAAAACTAATAAGAAAAGGTTGCTATGCTGTTCTAGCACACGTCGAGAAAGTACAAACTGAAGAAAAGAGCATCAATGATGTTCCCGTCGCAAAAGAATTTCCTGATGTATTTCCGAAAGAATTACCGGGATTACCCCCACATCGATCTGTTGAATTTCAAATAGATCTTGTACCAGGAGCTGCACCAATAGCTCGTGCTCCTTACAGACTCGCACCCAGCGAGATGAAAGAACTACAAAGCCAATTACAAGAACTTTTAGAGCGTGGTTTCATTCGACCAAGCACATCACCGTGGGGAGCTCCTGTTTTGTTTGTCAAGAAGAAAGATGGTACATTCAGGTTGTGTATCGACTACCGAGAGTTGAACAAACTTACCATCAAGAACCGCTACCCACTACCGAGAATCGATGACTTATTTGATCAACTACAAGGCTCGTCTGTTTATTCAAAGATTGACTTACGTTCCGGGTATCATCAAATGTGGGAGAAAGAAGATGATATTCCAAAGACTGCTTTCAGAACACGTTACGGTCATTACGAGTTTATGGTCATGCCGTTTGGTTTAACTAATGCACCAGCTGTGTTCATGGACCTTATGAACCGAGTGTGTGGACCATACCTTGACAAGTTTGTCATTGTTTTCATTGATGACATACTTATTTACTCAAAGAATGACCAAGAACACGGTGAACATTTGAGAAAGGTGTTAGAAGTATTGAGGAAGGAAGAATTGTACGCTAAGTTTTCAAAGTGTGCATTTTGGTTGGAAGAAGTTCAATTCCTCGGTCACATAGTGAACAAAGAAGGTATTAAGGTGGATCCGGCAAAGATAGAAACTGTTGAAAAGTGGGAAACCCCGAAAACTCCGAAACACATACGCCAGTTTTTAGGACTAGCTGGTTACTACAGAAGGTTCATCCAAGACTTTTCCAGAATAGCAAAACCCTTGACTGCATTAACGCATAAAGGGAAGAAATTTGAATGGAATGATGAACAAGAGAAAGCGTTTCAGTTATTGAAGAAAAAGCTAACTACGGCACCTATATTGTCATTGCCTGAAGGGAATGATGATTTTGTGATTTATTGTGATGCATCAAAGCAAGGTCTCGGTTGTGTATTAATGCAACGAACGAAGGTGATTGCTTATGCGTCTAGACAATTGAAGATTCACGAACAAAATTATACGACGCATGATTTGGAATTAGGCGCGGTTGTTTTTGCATTAAAGACTTGGAGGCACTACTTATATGGGGTCAAAAGTATTATATATACCGACCACAAAAGTCTTCAACACATATTTAATCAGAAACAACTGAATATGAGGCAGCGTAGGTGGATTGAATTATTGAATGATTACGACTTTGAGATTCGTTACCACCCGGGGAAGGCAAATGTGGTAGCCGATGCCTTGAGCAGGAAGGACAGAGAACCCATTCGAGTAAAATCTATGAATATAATGATTCATAATAACATTACTACTCAAATAAAGGAGGCGCAACAAGGAGTTTTAAAAGAGGGAAATTTAAAGGATGAAATACCCAAAGGATCGGAGAAGCATCTTAATATTCGGGAAGACGGAACCCGGTATAGGGCTGAAAGGATTTGGGTACCAAAATTTGGAGATATGAGAGAAATGGTACTTAGAGAAGCTCATAAAACCAGATACTCAATACATCCTGGAACGGGGAAGATGTACAAGGATCTCAAGAAACATTTTTGGTGGCCGGGTATGAAAGCCGATGTTGCTAAATACGTAGGAGAATGTTTGACGTGTTCTAAGGTCAAAGCTGAGCATCAGAAACCATCAGGTCTACTTCAACAACCCGAAATCCCGGAATGGAAATGGGAAAACATTACCATGGATTTCATCACTAAATTGCCAAGGACTGCAAGTGGTTTTGATACTATTTGGGTAATAGTTGACCGTCTCACCAAATCAGCACACTTCTTGCCAATAAGAGAAGATGACAAGATGGAGAAGTTAGCACGACTGTATTTGAAGGGAGTCATCTCCAGACATGGAATACCAATCTCTATTATCTCTGATAGGGATGGCAGATTTATTTCAAGATTCTGGCAGACATTACAGCAAGCATTAGGAACTCGTCTAGACATGAGTACTGCCTATCATCCACAAACTGATGGGCAGAGCGAAAGGACGATACAAACGCTTGAAGACATGCTACGAGCATGTGTTATTGATTTCGGAAACAGTTGGGATCGACATCTACCGTTAGCAGAATTTTCCTACAACAACAGCTACCATTCAAGCATTGAGATGGCGCCGTTTGAAGCACTTTATGGTAGAAAGTGCAGGTCTCCGATTTGTTGGAGTGAAGTGGGGGATAGACAGATTACGGGTCCGGAGATTATACAAGAAACTACCGAGAAGATCATCCAAATTCAACAACGGTTGAAAACCGCCCAAAGTCGACAAAAGAGCTACGCTGACATTAAAAGAAAAGATATAGAATTTGAAATTGGAGAGATGGTCATGCTTAAAGTTGCACCTTGGAAAGGCGTTGTTCGATTTGGTAAACGAGGGAAATTAAATCCAAGGTATATTGGACCATTCAAGATTATTGATCGTATCGGACCAGTAGCTTACCGACTAGAGTTACCTCAACAACTCGCGGCTGTACATAACACTTTCCACGTCTCGAATTTAAAGAAATGTTTTGCTAAAGAAGATCTCACTATTCCGTTAGATGAAATCCAAATCAACGAAAAACTTCAATTCATCGAAGAACCCGTCGAAATAATGGATCGTGAGGTTAAAAGACTTAAGCAAAACAAGATACCAATTGTTAAGGTTCGATGGAATGCTCGTAGAGGACCCGAGTTCACCTGGGAGTGTGAAGATCAGATGAAGAAGAAATACCCGCATCTATTTCCAGAAGATTCGTCAACACCTTCAACAGCTTAAAATTTCGGGACGAAATTTATTTAACGGGTAGGTACTGTAGTGACCCGAACTTTTCCATGTTTATATATATTAATTGAGATTGATATTTACATGATTAAATGTTTCCAACATGTTAAGCAATCAAACTTGTTAAGACTTGATTAATTGAAATATGTTTCATATAGACAATTGACCACCCAAGTTGACCGGTGATTCACGAACGTTAAAACTTGTAAAAACTATATGATGACATATATATGGATATATATATATATAGTTAAAATGATACTATGATAAGTAAACATATCATTAAGTATATTAACAATGAACTACATATGTAAAAACAAGACTACTAACTTAATGATTTTTAAACGAGACATATATGTAACGATTATCGTTGTAAAGACATTTAATGTATATATATCATATTAAGAGATATTCATACATGATAATATCATGATAATATAATAATTTAAAATCTCATTTGATATTATAAACATTGGGTTAACAACATTTAACAAGATCGTTAACCTAAAGGTTTCAAAACAACACTTACATGTAACGACTAACGATGACTTAACGACTCAGTTAAAATGTATATACATGTAGTGTTTTAATATGTATTTATACACTTTTGAAAGAATTCAATACACTTATCAAAATACTTCTACTTAACAAAAATGCTTACAATTACATCCTCGTTCAGTTTCATCAACAATTCTACTCGTATGCACCCGTATTCGTACTCGTACAATACACAGCTTTTAGATGTATGTACTATTGGTATATACACTCCAATGATCAGCTCTTAGCAGCCCATGTGAGTCACCTAACACATGTGGGAACCATCATTTGGCAACTAGCATGAAATATCTCATAAAATTACAAAAATATGAGTAATCATTCATGACTTATTTACATGAAAACAAAATTACATATCCTTTATATCTAATCCATACACCAACGACCAAAAACACCTACAAACACTTTAATTCTTCAATTTTCTTCATCTAATTGATCTCTCTCAAGTTCTATCTTCAAGTTCTAAGTGTTCTTCATAAATTCCAAAAGTTCTAGTTTCATAAAATCAAGAATACTTTCAAATTTGCTAGCTCACTTCCAATCTTGTAAGGTGATCATCCAACCTCAAGAAATCTTTGTTTCTTACAGTAGGTTATCATTCTAATACAATGTAATAATCATATTCAAACTTTGGTTCAATTTCTATAACTATAACAATCTTATTTCAAGTGATGATCTTACTTGAACTTGTTTTCGTGTCATGATTCTGCTTCAAGAACTTCGAGCCATCCAAGGATCCATTGAAGATAGATCCATTTTTCTCTTTTCCAGTAGGTTTATCCAAGGAACTTAAGGTAGTAATGATGTTCATAACATCATTCGATTCATACATATAAAGCTATCTTATTCGAAGGTTTAAACTTGTAATCACTAGAACATAGTTTAGTTAATTCTAAACTTGTTCGCAAACAAAAGTTAATCCTTCTAACTTGACTTTTAAAATCAACTAAACACATGTTCTATATCTATATGATATGCTAACTTAATGATTTAAAACCTGGAAACACGAAAAACACCGTAAAACCGGATTTACGCCGTCGTAGTAACACCGCGGGCTGTTTTGGGTTAGTTAATTAAAAACTATGATAAACTTTGATTTTAAAGTTGTTATTCTGAGAAAATGATTTTTATTATGAACATGAAACTATATCCAAAAATTATGATTAAACTCAAAGTGGAAGTATGTTTTCTAAAATGGTCATCTAGACGTCGTTCTTTCGACTGAAATGACTACCTTTACAAAAACGACTTGTAACTTATTTTTCCGACTATAAACCTATACTTTTCTGTTTAGATTCATAAAATAGAGTTCAATATGAAACCATAGCAATTTGATTCACTCAAAACGGATTTAAAATGAAGAAGTTATGGGTAAAACAAGATTGGATAATTTTTCTCATTTTAGCTACGTGAAAATTAGTAACAAATCTATTCCAACCATAACTTAATCAACTTGTATTGTATATTATGTAATCTTGAGATACCATAGACACGTATACAATGTTTCGACCTATCATGTCGACACATCTATATATATTTCGGAACAACCATAGACACTCTATATGTGAATGTTGGAGTTAGCTATACAGGGTTGAGGTTGATTCCAAAATATATATAGTTTGAGTTGTGATCAATACTGAGATACGTATACACTGGGTCGTGGATTGATTCAAGATAATATTTATCGATTTATTTCTGTACATCTAACTGTGGACAACTAGTTGTAGGTTACTAACGAGGACAGCTGACTTAATAAACTTAAAACATCAAAATATATTAAAAGTGTTGTAAATATATTTTGAACATACTTTGATATATATGTATATATTGTTATAGGTTCGTGAATCAACCAGTGGCCAAGTCTTACTTCCCGACGAAGTAAAAATCTGTGAAAGTGAGTTATAGTCCCACTTTTAAAATCTAATATTTTTGGGATGAGAATACATGCAGGTTTTATAAATGATTTACAAAATAGACACAAGTACGTGAAACTACATTCTATGGTTGAATTATCGAAATCGAATATGCCCCTTTTTATTAAGTCTGGTAATCTAAGAATTAGGGAACAGACACCCTAATTGACGCGAATCCTAAAGATAGATCTATTGGGCCTAACAAACCCCATCCAAAGTACCGGATGCTTTAGTACTTCGAAATTTATATCATATCCGAAGGGTGTCCCGGAATGATGGGGATATTCTTATATATGCATCTTGTTAATGTCGGTTACCAGGTGTTCACCATATGAATGATTTTTATCTCTATGTATGGGATGTGTATTGAAATATGAAATCTTGTGGTCTATTGTTACGATTTGATATATATAGGTTAAACCTATAACTCACCAACATTTTTGTTGACGTTTAAAGCATGTTTATTCTCAGGTGAATATTAAGAGCTTCCGCTGTTGCATACTAAAATAAGGACAAGATTTGGAGTCCATGTTTGTATGATATTATGTAAAAACTGCATTCAAGAAACTGATTTCGATGTAACATATTTGTATTGTAAACCATTATGTAATGGTCGTGTGTAAACAGGATATTTTAGATTATCATTATTTGATAATCTACGTAAAGCTTTTTAAACCTTTATTTATGAAATAAAGGTTATGGTTTGTTTTAAAAATGAATGCAGTCTTTGAAAATCGTCTCATATAGAGGTCAAAACCTCGCAACGAAATCAATTAATATGGAACGTTTTTAATCAATAAGAACGGGACATTTCACTGGATCCTCGAATGAAATTATCAATTATAAGGTTTGGTTTTAAACGCATATTTGATATGAAATCATATGAACCTTTGGAAGGAGAACCACATGCAGATTTTGTTGAACGAGTTGAGAGTTCAAAGCAACAAGAGGTAGAGTTTCATGTCGGCTTAGTTGAAAAGGCAATGAAACTATTATATGAGGAATATCGTCTTATGTATGAGGTGGGAAGCTCAAGTGAGAATTATGAAAGTCAAGAAAATGTGGTAAATCTAATTGATGAAGAAAATGATTTTTTTGAAGCATTCTTGAAGGATGGGGATAATAGCAATGTGGAATCGGGAATAGAGTTAGATAAATATAAGGGTGAGCCTCGTGCACCAATGGTAAAAGGGTTTGATATCTTATCGTGGTGGAAAGATAATAGTCCGAGATTTCCAATTCTATCTAACATGGCTAGAGGTAATATACTTAACTTGAAATAGTATATTGAAGTTAGTGATAAATCTATATTTTAATATAAATATTGTTGTCGTCGTCATTTCTTAGATATTTTGGCGATTCCTGTCACATCAGTTGCTTCGGAGTCTGCATTTAGCACGGGTGGTAGGGTGTTGGATGCATTTAGAAGTTCCTTGTCTCCAAACAAAGTGGAAGCTCTTATATGTACTCAAGATTGGATGCGTATCTCAAGAAATGTGAGTGACATGGATGAGGATTTGGATGACAATGAAATGGAGAACGTTAAAGCTAGTGATCAAGGGACTATGAAAGATTAAAATAGTTACTATTTAGAGATTTTATGCATTACTTAATTTTTTTAAACATTAGCATCTTAGTTTTTTTTTTTTTTTTTATTTCATTAGACTTTTGTGTTTGATCTATTAGACAATTATCTATTTTTAATCCCTTCTAGTTCCTTTGATTGTGTATATGCGATACACTAATATATCATTAATCGTTATGTCTTAAATAACTTTTGTCTCGAGCAAGTGGGCAACTACAGCTTCCTAACTTCTGCTGTATTTATTTGTAGATAGTGAGCTACTGAGCTGCTACTATAAGTTAGTTTTTTATGATGTATATATTAGTGATGTAGATGCTAAGTAAATTAATATACAGTAATTAACGTTTGATTTATATAATACAAGTATTCTTTAGACAGAAATACCAAAAAAGTTGAAGTGGCAAAGTGGGTCAAATAAATTTAACTTAAAAATTAGTGGGACGGTTCTTTCCACGGAACCGAACCGAAAACTATGGAACCGAACCGAACCGAACCGATATTATTTGGTACGGTCCTCGGTACGAATTTTTTCAATAATTTAGGACTCGGGACAGAACCGAACCGAACAAGTTTGGGACGGAACCGTACCATGCACAGCGCTAGGTGAAACTAGCTAGCCATCAAAAAGATAGCTTGGCCCATTAGAAGGGTGGCCCTCATTATAGAGTTGGATAAGAGGCCAAAATTAAAGACATAATTCAAGCTTAAAGATAACGACTAACAAAAAGCTATTGAGAATATTGTAAAAAAATCTTCATCTTTAACCTTTTCTTAAACTGAAGGGAAAAGTATTCGATTGAAGAAAGGCCCCGTTGTTCGAATAAAGTGCTTAAAACAGAAATATTATTTTCGCATTCTATGAGCTTCTTTCTCTATCGACATGGTTTTTCTAAACGACGTTTTTATCTCTTATTGGGCCGAGGTTTTTTTATTTCTGCTGATGCAAATCATTCAGATCACAGATCACTGATTTGGGCCAAAACACTTGCTTTCGGGGCCCAAAACCCTTCAAGTTCGTAACTCTTGGTTTAAAGTTTTAGGTTTTTGTAAAAAGTGCCATACGCTGTGACATTCGTTTGAAGTTAATGGGTGGGCAGCCTTCATATTTCTGCGTAAACTGACACGGTTAAAAGAAGCTTTAAGGAATTGGCATTCCATCGAAACCATGCATCTTTATCTGATATCGTTAACCATAATAGTAGTAACTACGCTGCAATTCTATTTACGTCGTGTGGAAGAAATTAGGGTTGTTGTTGATGACGGCGGTGCAGGTCCAGAAAAGGAGAAACTTAGGGCTGGATTGAACTCTGCAATTGTTAGAGAGAAACCTAATGTTAAATGGAATGATGTTGCTGGTCTTGAAAGTGCTAAACAAGCTTTACAAGAGGCTGTTATCTTAACTGTTAAATTCCCTCAATTTTTTGATGTTTTATTGGCATATTACGCTCTTTTAGGTTGCATGTTGATAAGTGATAATTATCTGTTTTCAGGTAAAAGACTGCCATGGAGGGCGTTTCTTCTGTATGGTCCACCTGGTACAGGTAAATCATACTTAGCAAAAGCTGTTGCAACTGAAGCTGACTCTACATTTTTCAGGTGTGACATTTGTAATTACGCAATACATTTTTAGTTTTCTATGTAGGCAGTATGTAGAAAACTATGTGAGATAATCACAACTTTAACACCTCTAAATTGTGCAATGTATCATAGTTATTAATTATGTGATACATGTATTCATAAATTTGGTTGCCTGAAATTATTTATTGCAGCGTTTCTTCATCAGATCTAGTTTCAAAGTGGATGGGAGAAAGTGAAAAGCTTGTTTCAAATCTTTTTCAAATGGCACGTGAAAGTGCACCTTCTATTATATTTATTGATGAAATTGATTCTTTGAGTGGCCAACGTGGAGAAGGCAATGAGTGTGAAGCTTCAAGACGTATCAAAACTGAAATTCTTGTTCAAATGCAGGTAATTGGTAGAACTAAAAAACTCATACATTCTATATTTAATAATCACTTCCGTAGAAAACTCTGATTACTCCCGATTAATCCCAGATTACTTCTTTTAAGAACAGGCCGATTCATTTTTTCGGTATCCGTTACGTCGGATATGGGACAAAAACGGATTTGTTGATCAAAGTCTGTCAAAGTAAAAAATTGGTCATCATTTTTACATGAATTTAAATTCGAATTGTTGAGTTTTATTTTTTATTTTTTATTTTTTTTAACAAATGAACGATTTTGTTTATGTAAATAGACAATTATGTTAAAATTTATGTTTATGTTTGTGGCTTCCTTCAATATATACACATATAATAATGAAATTTAACATTCAAATGTATAAAAAGTCCAATCGGATTAGTCACCGACTTGTATATAATACATTAATTGCCATGTTTATTCAATACAAGTTTGTGTTTCTCAGGGTGTAGGGACAAATAATGATAAAGTTCTTGTACTAGCAGCAACAAATACACCTTACTCTCTTGATCAGGTTTCATACATAATTACACTCTTAAGTCATTTTGTACATTAAACTGAACTATAACTCTCAGATGATCCTTGCAGGCTATTCGACGGCGATTTGATAAGCGTATATACATTTCACTTCCTGGTCTGAAGGCTCGACAACACATGTTTAAAGTAAGATAGGAGATGTGCGTTTGTTTACCTCTTAACTGAATGGTTTAGCGCTGAATGTTGAATCATTCAGCATTCAGTGCGTTTGTGCATTTGTTAGTGACCTCTGAATGATATATGATGCTCATTCAGAGTTGAAACACTCTCTTAACCATTAAGCACCTAAAGTTTCTATAATATACTCCTCAAATCATATCAAGAACACTTCACAAACAAGTAAATTGAACTTTTTATTCATGTTACACGTTATTAAGTTAATTTTACTCAATTCATACCGTTCATTCCGAATGATTATCAAACTGCTTATTTTCATTAAGAACCAAGTTTGTAGTATCTTTGTCTTGGCTCTTTCCGGATTCTTAATCATTCAGATTATGAACCATTCAGCGCTAAATCATTCTGTTTTATCAAACACAACCTTACCCTTAATATGTATGTGTTGCATACCAACACTACAACAAATGAGCCCTTTCCAGACGACATTTTGCGACGACATGTCGTCTGGAAAGCCCTATCCCGACGACATGTCGTCGCTTATGTGTCGTCCCTAAATCCTCGTCGCGAAAAGGTTTTCCCGACGCCTAGTTTACGTCTATCCCGACGACGGTGGGACCCACTTTGACTGACATAGTCAAAGATCAAGTAGCTCCTTTCGCGACGACTTTTTGCGACGGCATGTCGTCAGACATGAAAAAGTCAATTGTTGACTGATTTTGACATTTTTGGTCAAAATCACCTTTCGCGACGACCCTTTTGCGACGACATGTCGTCTGGAAAGCCTGTATTAATTTTTTTTACAGCAGCTTCAAAAAAGTTGCTGTCCAGCCGAATTCGCCACACAAAATACAATTTCTACCCAGATATTCAAAACAAAAAACATACCATAATATAATAAATATAAATAAATGTAAATGATAAACATTTAAAATAAAATCACAAATTTCCTGTGATTACCACGATGGCTATTCATTACACACATAATTTACATGATCATCATCATGTTTGGGAGTTACAAAATACGATAGCGGCAGAATTAGCAAAAGCTATACACAAAAACTATACTCAAAAACTATAAAGTTGTTATAATTGAGTGCCTTTAACTACATAGCAAAAAATATACACTCAACCGGTTGTAAGTTGCTAGCAGCTATAGCTAACCTCGCTTCCTCTTTGTTCATGCACCTCCTTTGGCGGAATCCTGGGGAAGTGGTCAAAGTACAATATGTATGTTCAATAATATAACATAAGAATAAAATATATTGTTGTACAAAACGAAAACATAACCAAAATCAATGATTTCATAAGATAAGGAAATTGTTACAAATGAAATAAGGATGAACTCATTACCATATCTGCCTCCTATGCTCGAATGTCTTTTTATCAGTTAACAAAGCTACACAATGAGGCACAAAAAAAGAAACTACTAATCTTACACAACGAATGAATATGAAGAAATCACACAATCAGCTGTAAAAAAATTGATTAACAACTTTGTGCTTCTCAACGTTATCAGTTAAACGCTTTAAAGGGCTGCAATTGTTTTATCATAAAAATAAAACAAAATGTTTCAGTTTGAAGTAAAAACTTACTTTGAATGGTAGCAGGCCGAAGATAGTCTGCTTTATCGTCATCTTTATCATAAAAATAAAATCTATCCATTAAACCAATAAACAAAATGAATCTTAAAATCTGAAACAACAATCTTCACCAAAAAAAAAAAAAAAGGTGGACAATATATCATAAGTAGAATCTTTGTAAAATATCAAAATTACCTTTTCTTTCAATGGCATGCTTCTGTTATGTTTTCATGCCATAAACATCTTAACCAAATATTTCAATCTTTCTAGTTCATAAACCTGCACATTTGAACATACCCACTTATAATTAACAGTGAAGAGATTACATATGTGAACAACAATTATGAAACAACTATAAATGATAAACATAAACACTCATAAATCTGCAAAATCTAACAATTCTCTAACTTTAATCTATAATAAATTAACTAAACACAATTCCTAACTTTAATCTATAACAAATTAACTAAATAAAGACCTAACTTCATAGATCTAACAATTAAACACATCCCCTAACTTTAATCTTTAATAAATTTACTAAACACAAATCCTAACTTCATAAATCATCACAAAACCGCAAGAAACAAGTTAAAGCATATGGATTAAGCCTCAATTGCAAAAAAAATTCGGATTGAGCAACAATATCTCAAAAAGAAAAATAATAAAGAAAAGAAAACGATAGAAAAATCATACCTTGGAGCGGATTAGAGGAGAAATTGGTGGTGGAAAGCTAAAAAATTGAAGAAACCTTCGAATTTTGATGAAAACCGCCGAAGTGTTAGAGGATTTGTAGGTTTTTGTTTGTGTGAAGTGAAGGAGCAGAAGGCAGTAAAGGGGATTTGATTCCAGTACTTTTCCCGACGACCCTTTCCCGACGACAAGTCGTCTGGATCGGAAATTTAATGAATTGAATTTCGTTGACCGGGCATCTGGAGGGAAACGAAAATTACCTGGAGGGAAACGAAAATTTATTGTACCTTCTATCCAGACGACATGTCGTCGGGATAGAGCTAACTAATTATAAATTAATTTTAAATAATATAAATTAAAGATATACTCCGTATAAAATATAAATAATATATAAATATAAAATAAATATTTTAAAAATTATTTTAAACTAATTATATTTAAAATTATATTATTATTATTATTATTATATATTATTGTATAATAATCATTTATATAAAACCTATATATATATATATATAATTTTGTGGTTAAATTTTTCATATATTTCGTCGTACAATTTTGTAACGACCCGGAAATTTCCGACCAAATTTAAACTCTAATCTCTATATGGTTCCGACACGATAAGCAAAAACCCTAAAGTTGACCCGCATTTTTTTTCGATCGTTCTATACTTATAAGATTAATATTTACATAAATTAAAACTTACCAACATGATAAGTAATCCAAATTGTCGAGATTTATATTTCCGAAAAGAGTTTTACACAACGTTTGACCGTCTAGTTTGACCGACGATATCACGAACTATACAATATATGATAATTATACGTTTGCGTATATATATGTATATATACATATTTAACATGATTAATGAATGTTTTAATATCTCATTTTGTATTAATAACAATAAGTTACAAGTATATTTTGAAACTACTAACTTAAGTTTTCAAAACGATAACTATACGTAACGTTATTTGACATAAATACTTAAGACTTATAATGTTATACATATATTGTATAAGTAATGTATTTAATCACTTTTAAAGACTTAAATACATAAAACCATATAAGTGTATTCACAAAAGATAGCTATATTTGAATCCTCATTCCATTTTTCACAAAATTTCTATACGTATATTTAGAGTATTTGTACTCGTATCATACCTAGCTCCTATACGTATTTACTAATAGTAAATACACATCAAAATCACCACCTAACCAGCCATTATTCATGCCCTTAGAGCTAGGTAATTACTTTTGAATCATTGCAAGACTAATTACAAAAATACAAACTAGAATTTTGTCATGTTATCCTTAAAGATCACATTTTTAGGAGTATATATGTATCATCATTTTTGATTCATTTTTACTTCAATCTCTTAACTAAAAACACACACTCTTTCTTACTCTCTAAACTCCATAACAACCCAGCAAAATTCCATAAAGATCTAGCTTCAAAAACCTTACTTAAACACCATAAGAAAACCATACAAAAATACTTCAAGAAAACCCTCCAAGAACACCAACTTACTTCCAATCTTTCATCCACTTCCATCACCCTTTTGATTCTAGCTTCTTACTCCTCTTTTACAGCAAACTTATCCAAGGAACTTGAGGTAGAATCTATGTTCATAACCTTGTTCGATTCATATATATATAGCTATCTTATTTTGTGGTACAAAAGTTTAACAACAAGAACATAGTTTGAATGTTTTCAAACTTGTTTGCAAACTAAATAGATCCTTCTAACTTAACTTTTAAAATACTTCAAGACCTGTAATATAACTTATGTATATGCTAATTTAACAAGGTAAAACTTGGTTTTTCAAAGTATATGTATTTTTAGAAAAATGGTCATTAAATGATTTTGTTGTAGCAAAAATGTTTAACTTCATATGTTTCACTAAAGTCTCACCTATGCCGTATGATTTTGAATACAAACCAAGGTATTTACAGTTCATAGTCTTAAAGAAGAACTCGATCCAAGAAGATGGCAATTTGAATCAACGAAAACGGATTTGTAACGAAGAAACTATGACCGAAACAAAATTGGTTATCCTAGATCATTTCAACTACGGGATCAATTGGAAAAAAATGATATAAATCACATATTTCTAAGATAACATGATATTTTATATATATGTACTTATAATTCAATTTCATATGGTTCAGGATCACCCGTAAACAATACGAGAAGATTAATCATAAGATCCCGTGTTTGTACGCAACACGTCATTTGACAACACCGGTACTTTATGTACGCAACACGTCATTTGACAACACCGGTACCATGGGTCAAGATTAATCTCGACCAATACATATACGATGGGGTTTTATTTATTTCGTTGGGGGTTTTGTTTATTGCGGGTATATTAAACATCTAAAAATGAACCATTAAAATTGAATTACTAACATCGAAACGCTAACTACGGACTAAGGAATTATTCAAAGTATTAAAAGTATTATAAATATATATACGAGACGTTTGTTTAAAATGAAAATATATTGATATATTATATATGGATAGGTTCGTGATATCAACCGGAAGACCAAGTCAAAAATATATATATCTTCGAGACAACAGTGAGTATATAGTCCCTTTTTGAACTTTAAATATTTTTGGGATGAGAATACATGCGCTGTTTTATAAATGATTTACGTTATGGACACAAGTAACTGAAAAATATATTCTACGTTGAGTTGTACCACTGGCATACTTCCCTGTAGCTTGGTAACTAATATTTACAGCGGTATTGTAAACGCGAATCCTGTTGATAGATCTATCGGGCCTGACAACCCCAACCGGACTGGACGACCAGTATTCAACGGTTGCACAGTACTTCGTTTTGCGACTACACCTTGGTACGGTGTAGTAAGATTTCATATTAAAGGGAATATGCGACGTGATTAAATGTTAAGTATGGTTACCAAGTGCTCAACCACTTAGAATATTTTTATTGAAATGATTATATACGAAATCTTGTGGTCCATTGTTATAACGCTGCTAGCATCAAACCTATATATCTCACCAACTTTATGTTGACGTTTTAAAGCATGTTATTCTCAGGTACGAATTAAGTCTTCCGCTGTGCATTAGCTCATGTTAAGGATACTACTTGGGACCATTTAAGCTATGATACAAGGACGTTGTATTCGAGTCATTGAAGTTCATTAAAGACTATTGTTATGAAAATGGCAGATTAGATCATTTGGTTGTTATAAAATGTTAGGCTAATATGTCAACTCTCGATGTAATAATAGATTGCCTTTAAGAAATAAATGCAACGTTTGTAAAATGTATCATATAGAGGTCAAGTACCTCGCGATGTTATCAACTATTGTAATTCGTTTTTAATCTATATGGACGATGTCCGGATGATTAGTTTCGGATCCTTTCAGTTGGTATCAGAGCGTTGGTCTTAGCGAACCAGGCCTTGCATTAGTGTGTCTAACTAGTAGTTGTTAGGATACATTAAGTAAGTCTGGACTTTGACCGTGTCTGCCTGTCAAAAGTTTTGCTTATCAATCCTAGTCGGAAATCATCTGCTTATCATTCTTAGAGAACTGTCTGCTTATCATTCTTAAGTCTAGACACGTCTTATTGCATTTAAGTGCATCGATAGTGTATAGACAAAAAATTCATATCCTAGCGTATCTGTTACTCTAGACATTGCCTGACGTATTTCAAAGATTCTCCGTAATTCATGGGATTTTGATATTATATATATACATATGTAAATTATGTATTGAAGAGTACCAAACCCAACTCCTATAATCTATTCCAAACCAAAAATTCATTTCTCCGACCATACAAGATGGATTCTTCATCCAGCTCAAATTCCTCCGACTTCGATAGCTTCGCCGATATGGATTTCCATTCGAGCTCCGAGAACAGCGTTACCGGAATGGATCAACCGATTTCCCATCATCTATTTTGGATGAATTGGGGATGGGTTCGTAATATACTAAATCTCTGGAGGCAAGAAGAAGGTGATCCATTCCATCCACCAAATTGTCCTCTTAACGATGAACCTGAAGCACTTACCGGCGAACCTATTCGAAACACCATTTTCTCGCTCATTTCTAGAGTATCTCGTCATGATTACATACTATCCCATATTTCGAATCTTGTTCATTCGCTCGTTCCAACCGTCAATCATCCCGGTATAATAGAAGAAGTCAACGAGCTTCGCGCTCGGGTAGTGGCTTTAGAAAATACGGTGCGAAGGTTACAAACACCAGCAGCAGCACCAGCAGCATAATCTATACCACCATCATCAACGCCGACAGTACTCTTGTCACCCCCAAAATCTCAACATCACAATCTGTATCTCGAATATCAACATCACACGACTCAATATCTGTACTTCGAGTATGATCTTCGTTCTATATATCGTTCTACATCGATTATCTTCGCTTTACGTATCGTATGACGATTATGTAATTTCTAAAGTCTTAGAGATTATGTAATCTAGAATTAACGATAAATCAAATGAGTTTATTATCTTATTGACTCATTAAATCTATGATTATCTCTGAAGAAAATATATATGCAAGTATATTTTCATAAAGATAGTAATTAAAAATTCCTTCGTACAAACTAATAATGATGAAAATATTTTAACGGGTGGGTAGTACCCGAGGAATATTTAGAATTCACATTAATAAGTTATATTGTACATTCTTGAATCTGATTCAACGGTCATTTGTTATTTTACTTACAACCATCGATATACGTATCCGTTCACCCCAGAATAACCATTTCCATTTAAATTTCATATTTGAATTTTTTTTTTTACCTATCCAAATCCAACAAGTGGCATAAAGAAGAAACATTGGACAATTAAAATGAAATAAAATGTTGATTATAACATATGAAACTAAACAATTCTTCAATTTTGCCACTTGATTTCATCCTAAACCTCATTTGTACTTCGACAATTATAATCCTCATTCAAATCTTTTCATGATTCTTGAAAACACCTCGATCAAGAAGTTGAACCAGCCGTACCTCGTTTACGGAAGAAAGATTTATGCATACAGTGATGCACCTGAAAAATTTTCGAAACCGAAGTTATAGTTAAAACGTATCCGCGTCGAATTCCTTATCATTCATTATCAAAAACAATCATACGATTCCTTTTCAAGAAGCTAATTTTGTCACAGCTCCACTTCGACTTCTCAGTGAGACTACTCCTATTATAATCTCGATATTTATACTTTGTCCTTTCGACGTTGTTACCGGAGAACCTTTTTCACAACATCATCAGCAGACGTACCAGCAACTCGTTATCTCTTTGGCGAAACCCGCAATCAGTATTTTGAAAATCTCGTAGAAATTCTCCCAGTTATACCGAGAACGACTATCCCTAAGAATTACATTTTTCGAATGTGAAGTTCTGAAAAACATCCTGGACTATGAAGTAGTTCTTGAAATGCTGAAGAAGCAGAAAAAAAAAAAAACTGTAAACGACTTTAACAGTCAAAAGTTTAATGATGAAGTACATTGTATTGGTAAAGCTTAGAAAAAGAGGAGAGTTGGAACTGGAAAACGGATTGAGCAAAGTATGAAGGAGGATGTAGATAAATCACAAGAACTGAATCTGCTTTCAAAGGATTCAAACGATTCAGTGCTTGCTGAAACCATTAGTAAAAAAAAAAAAAACCTACCCCTTATCCTAAACCTTTCCCGATGATATTCTTCATCATCATCTTATCTTAGATATTATAAGATATCTTCATATCTTTCGTTATACATATCCTCCATATTTCTGGAGATATTCTCACAACTGTTCTTATCCAAAATCATGTATTTCTCCGTAATATCTGCGTTACAATATAAAAGAAACTGTGTTAGTTTCTAAGTTCTAAAACCTTCAAGTTTAAAATAGGAATGTTTTGAAGTAGTGTTGGGAACTGATACATGAATTAGTATAATATAATGAAACTTGATCAACTTCATTATATTACAGTAAGTCATGTTAAGTTTCTAATGGAATGTGATGATTCACAGTACCGTCATCATGTGCCATGTTACACGGCTCTTACATTCTATCAAGTCTCCAAACATATTAGAACGTATCACCTTGATAGTTCTATTTTTCCGGAATATTCGAGTAATTTAACGAATCAAGATCGTGCCATTACAATTTTATTCTAAAACCAATAGCTAGGTTCATTCCAAATTTTATACCTACGAATTCCGAACTATTGATCGCTTGACTCAAGGACGGGAAGAAGAAACGAAGGGACAAAGTCCCAAAATAGAAATTGGGGTATAGATCACAGCAAATAGGAGAGAATATTAACTATGGATGACAATGATTATGGAAAACGGAAGCAGGAGCATCGAAGTATAAGGAAAGATATCAAACCCAACAACCACCCAGAAACTACAAACCGTGTATATCAATACGTATGGCGACGTAAAGACACGGGAGAATTAGAAACATTATAATTCCAAGAAAATCATAAAAGTGAATAGATTCTTCTGGCGGTAGATGGAAGAGAAGAATGAAAGATATAAAAGTTAGAAGTATAACAAAAATCAGAACGGGATGAAGCATTTCAAAGGATACCTTAAAGTAGGAATTAAGGAGAAAGAGTAGAAGATGCGAGTTGTGAAAAATAAGGAAACGAAGGGGTGGATTTATAGTGAAATATCCGACAGAGAAATCGAAACAGATTACCGCATTAAATCAAAGAAGATTCTGATCGCCGAATAACCAAATCTTATTACGTAAGATTTTTCCTAAATCCCTTAAATCCCGGAAATCAATTCTAAACCACGTCATCGATTAAAAACGATTCCATATTTACTCATTTCATTTTTTTTTTTTTGTGATAGCTTCGCTCGTGCGTCTCACATAACCAAATCGTTTTATCTAAATCTTTCAATAATGATAAAATTTCATTATTACCTCATATTCGTCATGAAAACATTCCTATGGTTATTTATGACAACCTCTACCAAATTTCGAGGACGAAATTTCTTTAACGGATGGGTACTGTAACGACCCGGAAATTTCCGACCAAATTTAAACTCTAATCTCTATATGGTTCCGACACGATAAGCAAAAACCCTAAAGTTGACCCGCATTTTTTTTCGATCGTTCTATACTTATAAGATTAATATTTACATAAATTAAAACTTACCAACATGATAAGTAATCCAAATTGTCGAGATTTATATTTCCGAAAAGAGTTTTACACAACGTTTGACCGTCTAGTTTGACCGACGATATCACGAACTATACAATATATGATAATTATACGTTTGCGTATATATATGTATATATACATATTTAACATGATTAATGAATGTTTTAATATCTCATTTTGTATTAATAACAATAAGTTACAAGTATATTTTGAAACTACTAACTTAAGTTTTCAAAACGATAACTATACGTAACGTTATTTGACATAAATACTTAAGACTTATAATGTTATACATATATTGTATAAGTAATGTATTTAATCACTTTTAAAGACTTAAATACATAAAACCATATAAGTGTATTCACAAAAGATAGCTATATTTGAATCCTCATTCCATTTTTCACAAAATTTCTATACGTATATTTAGAGTATTTGTACTCGTATCATACCTAGCTCCTATACGTATTTACTAATAGTAAATACACATCAAAATCACCACCTAACCAGCCATTATTCATGCCCTTAGAGCTAGGTAATTACTTTTGAATCATTGCAAGACTAATTACAAAAATACAAACTAGAATTTTGTCATGTTATCCTTAAAGATCACATTTTTAGGAGTATATATGTATCATCATTTTTGATTCATTTTTACTTCAATCTCTTAACTAAAAACACACACTCTTTCTTACTCTCTAAACTCCATAACAACCCAGCAAAATTCCATAAAGATCTAGCTTCAAAAACCTTACTTAAACACCATAAGAAAACCATACAAAAATACTTCAAGAAAACCCTCCAAGAACACCAACTTACTTCCAATCTTTCATCCACTTCCATCACCCTTTTGATTCTAGCTTCTTACTCCTCTTTTACAGCAAACTTATCCAAGGAACTTGAGGTAGAATCTATGTTCATAACCTTGTTCGATTCATATATATATAGCTATCTTATTTTGTGGTACAAAAGTTTAACAACAAGAACATAGTTTGAATGTTTTCAAACTTGTTTGCAAACTAAATAGATCCTTCTAACTTAACTTTTAAAATACTTCAAGACCTGTAATATAACTTATGTATATGCTAATTTAACAAGGTAAAACTTGGTTTTTCAAAGTATATGTATTTTTAGAAAAATGGTCATTAAATGATTTTGTTGTAGCAAAAATGTTTAACTTCATATGTTTCACTAAAGTCTCACCTATGCCGTATGATTTTGAATACAAACCAAGGTATTTACAGTTCATAGTCTTAAAGAAGAACTCGATCCAAGAAGATGGCAATTTGAATCAACGAAAACGGATTTGTAACGAAGAAACTATGACCGAAACAAAATTGGTTATCCTAGATCATTTCAACTACGGGATCAATTGGAAAAAAATGATATAAATCACATATTTCTAAGATAACATGATATTTTATATATATGTACTTATAATTCAATTTCATATGGTTCAGGATCACCCGTAAACAATACGAGAAGATTAATCATAAGATCCCGTGTTTGTACGCAACACGTCATTTGACAACACCGGTACTTTATGTACGCAACACGTCATTTGACAACACCGGTACCATGGGTCAAGATTAATCTCGACCAATACATATACGATGGGGTTTTATTTATTTCGTTGGGGGTTTTGTTTATTGCGGGTATATTAAACATCTAAAAATGAACCATTAAAATTGAATTACTAACATCGAAACGCTAACTACGGACTAAGGAATTATTCAAAGTATTAAAAGTATTATAAATATATATACGAGACGTTTGTTTAAAATGAAAATATATTGATATATTATATATGGATAGGTTCGTGATATCAACCGGAAGACCAAGTCAAAAATATATATATCTTCGAGACAACAGTGAGTATATAGTCCCTTTTTGAACTTTAAATATTTTTGGGATGAGAATACATGCGCTGTTTTATAAATGATTTACGTTATGGACACAAGTAACTGAAAAATATATTCTACGTTGAGTTGTACCACTGGCATACTTCCCTGTAGCTTGGTAACTAATATTTACAGCGGTATTGTAAACGCGAATCCTGTTGATAGATCTATCGGGCCTGACAACCCCAACCGGACTGGACGACCAGTATTCAACGGTTGCACAGTACTTCGTTTTGCGACTACACCTTGGTACGGTGTAGTAAGATTTCATATTAAAGGGAATATGCGACGTGATTAAATGTTAAGTATGGTTACCAAGTGCTCAACCACTTAGAATATTTTTATTGAAATGATTATATACGAAATCTTGTGGTCCATTGTTATAACGCTGCTAGCATCAAACCTATATATCTCACCAACTTTATGTTGACGTTTTAAAGCATGTTATTCTCAGGTACGAATTAAGTCTTCCGCTGTGCATTAGCTCATGTTAAGGATACTACTTGGGACCATTTAAGCTATGATACAAGGACGTTGTATTCGAGTCATTGAAGTTCATTAAAGACTATTGTTATGAAAATGGCAGATTAGATCATTTGGTTGTTATAAAATGTTAGGCTAATATGTCAACTCTCGATGTAATAATAGATTGCCTTTAAGAAATAAATGCAACGTTTGTAAAATGTATCATATAGAGGTCAAGTACCTCGCGATGTTATCAACTATTGTAATTCGTTTTTAATCTATATGGACGATGTCCGGATGATTAGTTTCGGATCCTTTCAAATTTCCCGTTACATCGTTGTTGTTGTTAAATTTTATTGACATTTTGTCGTTATATTAAACCGTCACATATCATCATAATATCGGGATTACGTATAGGGTTTAGGGATCACTACTAAATTACACCATCACTTTCCACTGTTACATTACGCATTACACCGTAATATTATACCATTATATTACACCGTTACATTCTACCATTATATTACACCGTTACATTACACCGTTAATTTAATAACCATTACATTACACATTACACCGTAATATTATACCATTATATTACACTCCTACATTAATACTCTATCATTACATTATCTTACATTGGGTTTAAGGTTAGGGTTGACTTTTACATTACACAATCACATACCACCATTACATTACTACGTGGACATTCTTCCATTACATTATACTGTAACTTTCTACCATTGCATTACACCTTCACTTTCTACCACTATATTACACCGTTATATTCCACTTTTATATTACACTGACACATTCATGACTACTACATTCCACCGTTATACTACACCTTCACATTCTATCATTACATTACACCGTTACATTCCACTGTTATATTACACCGTCATATTCCACTACTACATTCCACCGTTATACTACACCATAACTTCTACCGTTACATTACACCGTAACATTGTACCATTACATTACACCATTACATTACACAGTCACATTGTACCATTACATTACACATTCACATTCTACCATTACATTACATCGTTACATTCTACCATTACATTACACCGTTAATTTAATAACCATTACATTACACATTATACCGTAATATTATACCATTATATTACACTCCTACATTGATACTCTATCATTACATTACATTGGGTTTAAGATTAGGGTTCATTGTTACATTACACCATCACATACCACCATTACATTACAATGTGAAGATTTTGACCATTACATTACACCGCAACTTCCTACCATTGCATTACACCTTCATTTTCTAACATTACATTACACCCTTACATTCCACTGTTATATTGCACTGTCACATTGTACCATTACATTACGCTGTCATATTCTACCATTACATTACAGCGTTACATTACATCGTTAAATTCCACATGTAAATGAATTGGATCAATGCCGACGACATGTCGTCGGTAAGTTGGGCGGGAATTATTTTCCTGGTAAGCGCCAAAACATAAAAAGGAAAAATAAAAAATGGTTGGCATTCCCGACGACATGTCGTCTGGAATGGTTGGCGGGAAATTTTTTTTATTTTTGCCGCCAAGACATAAAAGTGAAAAAGAAATCGGTATCTTAATAGCGACGACTTTCCGACGACATGTCGTCGGGATAGGTCGGTCAACAAAAAACTACGAAAAGTCTGACAAAGAAGTGAATTTTTTGTCGTTTTGCGGTATTAATCCCGACGACACATGTCGTCGGGAAAAGTGTCGTCGGGAATGTTCACTTTTCTTGTAGTGCAAATAAGTTGTTTGTTGCTTAATATCCAGGTGCATTTAGGAGATACTCCCAATAACTTAACTGAAAGTGATTTTGAAAGTTTGGCACGTAAATCCGAAGGGTTTTCTGGTTCAGATATTGCTGTTTGTGTAAGAGCGAGCTTACATTTTTCACCTTTCTCTTTGTTATCCCATGTCCATGATATTGAACAACAAAGATTGGTGCGTCGAATGTGTGTTGGTATGCCTCATAACAGGTTTGGGTTGGAAAAGGTTGTCTATTGTACGGGTTGGGTTGACCCGAAATTTTGTTGTGATCCAACTTTATATTATGCACTTGTAATAATATTGAAGATTTTTTTTCTTCGCAAGGCACTTTGAACAATAAATCTATTACGTTAATAAATTAGTAATCTTTATTTTCAAATAAAAACAAAAACAAATAGTAAAGGTTTATGCATTTTAAATAGACCCGTATGAGATAGAAGTATAAACTCATGTCAAGTCGATCTCTTAATAAGTAGATAGGTGCTGATTGTACCCTTTACTAATTATGTCTTTTTTGCTTATTCGAATGCTGATGGGCCTTGCAGGTTAAGGACGTTCTGTTGGAACCTGTACGTAAAACTCGAGATGCTATACACTTTGTTAAGACACGCGAAGGTCTGTGGGTACCGTGTGGACCCGAACAACCGGCTGCTACACTGATCACAATTCAGGATCTTGCAGCTCAAGGCCTAGCTGAAAAGGTATTCAAAAGTCAATCAATTAGTTTTAAAATTGCTAAATATAATTAAAAAAATTGTAGCTTTACTTGATACTACGTATTTATCTTCGTGCCTAATTTTAATCATCTTGTGCTAAATACTTTTTGCCAATTATAAACTTGTAACAGATTTGTCTACCCCCGATTACAAGATCAGATTTTGACAAGGTTCTGGCTAGGCAGAGACCAACAGTGAGTAAAAGCGATCTTGAGGTCCATGAGAGGTTTACAGAAGAGTTTGGAGAAGAAGGTTAACATTGAAAGATTTGATCTCAACAAATGTAGCTTAATTTGGTTGATGTGATGTGTGTAATAGTAAAACCAAACCTCCTTGACCAATCCGAACCTGACATGTGTCACACCCAATCCATTTTTTGGGTTAAAATAACGATAACATAAAACAATGTCTTTTCATCAATCGATGAAAAAGACGAACAAAAGTACAATCCGATCAAACGCAAACCAAGGATCGGGAGCAGTAAACGATCCCTAAAAACTAACAAAAGAGCCTAAACTAGCTATAACCGAGCCTTGAGCAACCTTAACACAAAATCGTACATGGGTCTCAAATAAAAAGCCAAAATCAAAACAATCATAGACTGATAAAATCTTAACGAATACTACATAAAGGACACTAACCAACACCCGTCAAGAACTACTCACCAACCTCTTTACCCTTACCATTCCTCTTCCGAGTCTTTATGATCGGCTTAACAACCACGCCATCAACCTTCAAACGATTAAATTTTTTGCCTCCGCGGTTCTCAATTGCATATGAAGAAATCTTTGTAGAGCCGCTACCAATCCTAACACCCGGCACGGGAATAGGAAGCGAACCTTCCATCTCAAGACTTTCAAAAAAACCAATGTTCCGATTCACTTTGCAAAACCCGAGACCACTTATTGATTATATTATATGTATAATAATTAATCCAAGGTGATATTTTCACTTGATAATTTGATGGATCCACTTATTGAAAATTGTACTTTACAAACAACTATTGAATAAAACAAGGGTAAATATCTAAAACTTGAGTAGATTTATCATCACCCATAACTAATACTTGTTACGTGTTGGATTATACTACATGTGTGTCTACTGTGTTATTTAAACTTTTTCAAGGCAGAAGTTGACAATGGTGTTGTGTCCATGTCACCACGTTTTTAACCCCTTTCATTGTGTTAAACAATCTCATTGTATCATCCATTTGTGAGCTTTTAGTATAAGAAACCATAAGTGCAGTTCTAACATTAGGATCTGATTCCATACTGTTTTTTAAAACATAACAATGTACTTGTTTCGTGAAACTTATCTCTTTGATGTTTGCACACACTCTTAATATCGTTACAAACACTGATTGTGTTAGTTTGACCCCTGCAAGTCTCATCTTATGGAACAAATCAAGCGCAACTAAATCACGCCCGTTTGCTACGAGACCCGATATCATACCGTTCCAAGAAACCGAATCTCTAACTTCCATACGATCAAACACTTTATTAGCGCATTGAACCATACGTGATTTTGAATACATACTAATTAAAGAATTACACACATATGTTGTCAGCTCAAAGCCTAATTTTACAACCATTGTATGTACTTGCATTCCTTTTATAACTGCACCGGTATCAGCTAACACACCAAGAACTGTCGCAAATGTAAATGGATTAGGCTTGATTCCTTCAACTTGCATTTGTAAAAAAAGCTCAATGGCCCGATCATGCAGCCCAGATAACGAATACCCAGTCAGCATTGAAGTCCAAGATACTACATTTCTCTCAGGCATTTCATCGAACACCTTCTCAGCTAACGGAACACCTTCCGTTTTCGTGTACATATCGATAAGAGATGTGCCTACGCTAACATCTTGAACGAACCCGTGTTTAATACAGTCACAATGTATTTGCTTGCCTATTAATTGATCACACAAGATTCCGCATATCTTTAAAACACAAGAGAAGCTTGCACCGTTAACCGCTAATCCCGAACGACGGATTTCAAGAAAATGTTTGAGTGCTTGAGCGTTGTCATTGGTTCGAGCAAACTCGAAAAGAAGGTGGTTATGGTTAGAACTGGAAACGTGTCTTTGAGTCATTTCGTCGAACGGGTTGTGTGCATTGTGAAAAACACCGGGTTTAAACGAATTGGACTGGGATTCGAGTTCGAGTGTAGAAGCAATGGTTTGTGATGAACGACATTGATTATAATAACATGTTCGAATCTTTTTAAAATAATGCAGCTTTTGTAAATTCATGATACTGATGGAATCATGAAATGGAGGGAGTGTCGAAGTTGGTTTGAAGATTTAATGTCAAGAGAGCCACCTGCTATTTTTCTTTCTAATCACAAACCCTAATTTAGCCACATGATATTTTTCTTTCTGATGACAAACCCTAATTATTTTTAGTAGGATGAATGAATGGAGATGATGTTCTAAGAAATAAAAGGATGAAATGACAAATATAACCATCATGTGAAGGCGCACGTGGAGGTAGTTAACGAAATTTAACTAATGTATGTTAATCTTATGGATTAACCACACAACATCTGCAAATTTCAGGGTATGCATGTCCAAAGAACTTCAAACATATACATACAATTTTGGACAAACTTTACGAACTGCATAACTTTATACTCTCACTGTTCCGGATTAAGGGTTTGACTAACGAGTGTTCTAAGACACACGATAAGGATGATTTAAAATACTTAAAATTTCCAATTATAACTTAAAATACAACCTCATTTATTTTTATTTATAAACAAAATATTAATTACACAATACATTAATTTTGAAAATTTAGACTTCATCAATGATGCTTATCATTTGCTCTTAGGACAATCGTTAGCTTTTTCCATATTAGTCAGTGATGTTAGTATTGTATATTTCATTAATATAACAAAAGGTTTTTAACACGATAATATGAATCTTATGTCAATCAACCTTGGTGGAGGGGTGAATTACAAAGTTAAACAAAACTGGATTCGTAAGCTATGCTTAGAACATGCGATCACTATACTTGGAATTCAAGAATATATTCTTTAAATTTCTTTTATGTCCGGGCGTTGTGGGGAAATTACCACTTTAAACTAGCTTCTTCTAGTGCTCGCGTCCGACTGGGGGGAATTTTAACGATTTGGGACCCTTCGGTATTCACTAGTAGTCGGGTCATATCGTTCGCAAATATTCTCATTGTTGAAGGACAACTTTCAGGTAGTTCTAAAAAGAGCTTCCTTATTAACGTTCATTCACCACAATCTGGGGTTCTTAAACGTAATTTGTGGAAGTATATATCTTGTTTAATGGCCAATAATCTATAGTTAATATTAAATCTCTAATCTTATGATTTCATAAAAAAGCAATTATTCTTTATAAAAATAAATAAAAAAAAGAAAAAATTAGCAGACATCTAGAAGATGTCATAAACACTAATTAAAATAAATTAATAAAAAGAGTAATTATTTATCTTCTATTTTTTAGTAAATTATTTTTTTCCTTTTCACAATAACAACTAAATAATTATTCCGTATTATTTTATAACGAACGTGATTATCTTCTGCATCACATCTTATTATTTTATTTTCTTCAATCATAACAACTAAATAATTTGTGTAAGTCAGAGTGTGGCTAATATTGTGTGGGAATAACAAATCCTTTATAACATACTTAAAATAAAATTTCTTAAACACAACAAAATATCATTCATTACTCAACTTTTTAAACATAAAATATCGGATCACTTTTTAAAATAATTGAATATCCTATCATAAATATTATTAAAAATATAAATACTCAATTTTAGAGCAAAATTTATAATTATTATATTATTATTATTATTATTATTCAACTATGAGTTTTTTTTACGGGATTAATTATGTTACATATGTATATACAAAATACACGTCTCAATAAAATGTTGTAATGTAGACTTTTATGACAAGGAAAATAGCAATTGTGATGAAAATTGAATGAATGTCGTGGGAGAATAAATGTATTTCATTTATTCTGATCAAGTTAAGTATATCAATATGTTTGTAAAAACAATGAAAAGTTTCTTAGTCGGAATCTGTGATTCCACTGGTCATTAAACTAAATGACTTTAACATTTACGTTCACTTAAGACCTAAAACATATCATTAAACTTTAAATTAAATTAAACTATTTCATTAAAACAAACCCCTAATTTCACGGGATTATTTCAGGGATTTCATCATATTCGGGGACTTTAATGTGGTACGAAAGATTCGGCACTCAATTTTGTTCCTCTTAGCTTAGCTGGCTTAAACACTAAGCTTTCTCCTCACTCACACTTGTAACCAATCCTCACACCTCACAAACACACACAACACCACCTTATTCTCTCAACTTGACATTCTATGCAATCTCAATAAAAACACGAATTCGATCTCTAATCTAATCTGTGTTAACACATATATATATAAAGGCAATAATACATATCTGGATCTGGACTCATACATATTATTAACAACCGATTGGTTATTTAAACCTATATTCAAATCATGCATCTTTATCTGATGTCGTTAACCATGATAGTAGTAACGACGATTACGCTGCATTTCTATCAACGTCGTGCGGAACCAATTAGGGTTGGTGTTGATGACCGCGGTGCAGGTCGTCCAGAACAAGCGAGACTTAGGGCTGGATTGAATTCTGCAATTGTTAGAGAAAAACCTAATGTTAAATGGAGTGATGTTGCTGGACTTGAAAGTGCTAAACAAGCTTTACAAGAAGCTGTTTATTTGCCTATTAATTTCCCTCATTTTTTTACTGGTTAGTACTCTATGATTGATGCTATTTGATTCAAAATTGTTTTAATGGGATATATAAGACTATAGATAATGGTGATTGTTACGTGGTGCACTTTTTGGTCAAGGTCAGTAACGTGACCATGGCAGAGAAAGGAGAGTTGTTATGGGGGCTTTTGTCAAATGACGACAATGAAGTGACATTTTATTTTTGAATTTTTGTTTGGTTATTTTAATTATTTTTTATTTATTAAATTTGATAAAATGTAACACTACATATATAAAAAAAAAAGTTACATTAATAAAAAGGAGAATTACATTAAAAAAACGTCTTTGATACGGAAAAATAAATGAATTCGCATCCGAAATCGTCTCTTGAAAATGTCGTGTGGATACGTCGGAGTTTGCGAAAAATAGTCGTTCCACAAATTAATACCCGCTTGTTCACGATCTCTATTAATAAAACGTGGTGGGTTTCGTTGCACCCGAGTTCTTCTAGGTGGTTTTTCTTCCTCTTCGTCAGACGAGATGTGCTATCGAATAGCAAATCTAGACTAGCGGCTAGAAACTCCATTTTTTGTTCATAAAATTATGTTTATATAAATTGAATTGATAAGTAGAAAGTATGAGAAATGTGTGAAATGAATAATGAAAATTAAGGTTAGATGTGTATGTATTTATATAGGAGGAAAAAAAAAACACATAAAAAAGCCCAACGGCTAGTCTCCAACGGATATAATTCATCCACCAATCACAGCTTGACACCTCCCCAAACCTCCCCTCCCTCACCCCGTGATCGGCCGGCAAAACGCCGGCCGACAAACGCCCATTTCTGGCGTTTGTCGAGCCATGTGGATGGCAAAGCGGCTAATGCCGCTGCGTTATCCATGGTCTAAGAGATGAGATTTAGAGAGCGTTTGTGAGTATGGATTTTAAGTGATTATTATAGGTTATTATGTGTTTCTTAAACGTAATTTGAGAAGTGTTTGGGTAATATTGCCGTGTAGCTTACTTAAAAGGAAAAAGGTAGTACTATTTTTAGCTTACTTAAACGGATTTATGTGTACTTAGCCCTTGTTTAATTGGCAAAAGCTAGGTTAAGTTTTAGTCATTTGATTTGTTTGAAGGGAGCAACTTGTCAGGTTTAAGGGCTAACTGCAGAGTGAGTGCACTTAAATTGATGTATTCTTTGATTTGATGTTTTATAGGCATATTACGCTCTTTAAGTTGCATGTTGCTAACTGATAATTATCTGTTTTTCAGGTAATAGACTGCCATGGAGGGCGTTTCTTCTGTATGGTCCACCTGGAACGGGTAAATCATACTTGGCAAAAGCTGTTGCAACTGAAGCTGACTCTACATTTTTCAGGTGTGACATTCGTAATTATGTGATACATGTATATGTAAACTTGGTTTTCTGAAATTATCTATTGCAGCGTTTCATCATCAGATCTAGTTTCAAGGTATATGGGAGAAAGTGAAAGGCTTGTTTCAAATCTGTTCCAAATGGCACGTGAAAGTGCACCTTCTATCATATTTATTGATGAAATTGATTCTTTGAGTGGCCAACGTGGTGAAGGCAATGAGAATGAAGCTTCAAGACGTATCAAAACTGAAATTCTTGTTCAAATGCAGGTAATTGGTGGAACTAAAAAACTCAATACATTCTATATTTAATAATCACTTCTGTAAAAAACTCTGATTACTCCCGATAAATCCCAGATTACTTCTTTTAAGAACAGGCCGATCCAATTTTTCGGTATCCGTTACGTCGGATATGGGTCAAAATCGGATTTGTTGGTCAAGGTCTGTCAAAGTAAAAATTGATCATTTTTATATGAATTTAAACTAGAATTTTAGAGGGTTTTTTTTTTTTTTTTTTTTTTTTTTTTTTTTTTTTAACAAAATGAACGCTTTTGTTTATGTAAATAGACAATTATTATGTTAAAGTTTATGTTTATGTTTGTGGCTTCCTTCAATATATACACATATAATAATGAAATTTAACATTCAAATTTATAAAAAGTCCAATCCGATTAGTAACCGACTTGGCGATTACTCCCTCCACTCCCAGAGTAGCGAATTTTGCAACCTTGTATATAATTGATTGCCATACAAACTTGTGTTTCTTAGGGTGTAGGGACAAATAATGATAAAGTGCTTGTACTAGCAGCAACAAATACACCTTACTCTCTTGATCAGGTTTCAATACATAATTACACGTACTCTTAAGTCATTTTGTACATTAAACTCTGAACTATAACTAACAGATGATCCTTGCAGGCTATTCGACGGCGATTTGATAAGCGTATATACATTTCACTTCCTGATCTGAAGGCTCGACAGCACATGTTCAAAGTAAGATATGTCGTGCTATAACGTATGTCTAGATCTAGTTTCTCACGTTATTTATGTAGCTCCTTAGCCCTAATCCAAATGAAATAATTATATATTCATTTTACCGCAATTAGGTAACAATCTTCAAGAAAAAAGTTATGCTCATGGTAGGAGCTGTGCGTTTGTTTACCTCTTAACAGAACGGTTTAGCGCTGAATGTTTAACCATTCAGCATTCACAGTGCGTTTGTTAGTGACCTCTGAATGACATATGATGCTCATTCAGAGTTGATCTTAACCATTAAGCACCTAAATTTTCTAATATATACTCCTCAAATCATATCAAGAACACTTAACAAACAAGTATATTGAACTTTTTATTCATGTTACACGTTATTAAGTCGATTTTACTCAATTCATACCGTTCATTCCGAATGATTATCAAACTGCTTATTTTCATTTAGAACCAAGTTTGTAGTATCTTTGTCTTGGCTCTTTCCGGATTCTGAATCATTCAGATTATGAACCATTCATCGCTAAATCATTAAGTTTTATCAAACGCACCCTTAATATGTGCTGCATGTCAAATAAGTTGTTTGTTGCTTGATATCCAGGTGCATTTAGGAGATACTCCCAATAACTTAACTGAAAGCGATTTTGAAAATTTGGCACGTAAATCTGAAGGGTTTTCTGGTTCAGATATTGCTGTTTGTGTAAGTGCGAGCTTACATTTTTCACCTTTCTCTTTGTTATCCCTTGTTCATAATATGGTTTAGTAGAGGAGGAAAGATTGGTGGGTCGAATGTGTGTTGGTATGCCTCATAACAGGTTTGGGTTGGAAAAGGTTGTCTATTGTAGGGGGTTGGGTTGACCCGAAAGTTGGTTGTGATCCAGCTTTATATTATGCACTTGTAATAATATTGAACAATTTTTTTTTTTTTTTTTTTTTTTTTGCAAGGCACTTTGAACAATAATTCTATTACGTTAATAAATTAATAATCTTTATTTTCAAATAAAAACAAAAACAAATATTAAAGGTGTATGCATTATAAATAGACCTTGGACAACCTTTAACCTATTTAAGTCGCTCAAAAGTCAAACCTTCTTCTTCAAGCTGAACCCTTTGATTTCACCCATATGAGATAGAAGTATAAACTTATGTCTTTTTGCTTATTCGAATGCTGATTGGCTTTGCAGGTTAAGGACGTTATGTTGGAACCTGTACGTAAAACTCGAGATGCTATACACTTTGTTAAGACACGCGAAGGTCTGTGGGTACCGTGTGGACCCGAACAACCGGTTGCTACTCTGATCACAATGCAGGAGCTTGCAGCTCAAGGCCTAGCTGAAAAGGTATTCAAAAGTCAATCAATTAGTTTTAAAATTGCTAAATATAATAAGAAAATTGTAGCTTTACTTGATATTTATCTTCATGCCTAATCTTAATCATCTTGTGCTAAATACTTTTTGCCAATTATAAACTTGTAACAGATTTGTCTACCCCCTATTACACGATCAGATTTTGACAAGGTTCTGGCTAGGCAAAGACCAACAGTGAGTAAAAGCGATCTTGAGGTCCATGAGAGGTTCACAGAAGAGTTTGGAGAAGAAGGTTAACAATGAAAGATTTGTTCTCAACAACTGTAGCTTAATTTGGTTAATGTGATGTTTGTAATAGTAAAACCAAACCTCCTTGACCAATCCGAACTTGACATGTGTCGCACCCAAGCCTTCTCAAATTGATTATATGTATAATTAATGCAAAGTAATATTTTCACTTGATAATTTGATAGATTCACTTATATTTATTTATACATTGACTATTGTACTATACAAACAACTATTACATAAAACAAGTGGAAATATCAAAAATTTGAGTGGATTTATCATTACCCTTAATACTTGTTGGGTGTTGGATTATACTACATATGTATCTACTGTATTATGTATTATTTAAGCTTTTTCAAGGCAAAGTTGACATTGGTGTTGTGTTTTTACGTATGTATCTCGAAGAAATCAAGGCGATTTAACTTTTTTATAATCCCCATCTAAATCATGTAAAAAGATAACATTTTTCTTCTAAACTGCAGAAAACCTTCAACTGGATGACAAAAACATGAACATGGTGGCTTCTGTATGAACCAGAACTGATTTTAATGAACTTTATTGTGTTATATATTAGTGGTTTCAACTTTCAACATCATTTACATATTTACATATAAAAAATAACTTGTAATTATAGTTGGTCGATCTGACTGTGGGAAGATTTGTTCCACCGCAGTTCTACATTACTCCTATCTTATTAGACCAATTGAGAACCCGATAAAGCTATTGGTTTCTTGTGTCAAGATCAAGATGTTACTGATTGTTAATAAGTACTTGGTATAAGCACATTCGTATGTGCTATATCCTAAAACAAGTACAGTTGCAACTGCAACTGTTCTATTTGACAAAAATTTTAACCAATGTAGTACAACTCTTAGCACATGAATGCACTAGGCGACGCAGAGTCCACCAAGGCTTGAGCATCTTTGTGCTCGTGACCTTTGTGGCATTGTTCCACAATCTCCGAATGTTGATGGGGGGTTTGGGACCTTGCCTTATTTTCTTTTCTTTTTTCGATGATAAACATAAAATAAATTAAAATAAATCACACTATTGCAGCGTTTAATAAAACTGAATGATTTAGCACTAAATGGTTCATAATCTGAAAGCTTCAATTGTTACAATAAAGTAATGCAAAATGATTGAACTTGTATTATTATTTTGTGTATTATTTATTTGGTGTCAAACCTTTATCCATGTTCTATGGTTTGCTTTTATGATTAAGTTAGTTGTCATGTCCATGTGTGAGTTAGTTGTTATCTAGCTTTAATGGGTGGCTTAGTTGGTGTCTTAATCATTTTGTCCTTGTTTCATCTTGTATTTAAGCAAGACTACTTGTAAGCATTTATGCACCTTTGATTGATTATCTATTACACATTACAACTTAAGGTTCCATCATCTCATGTCATTTCCTACACTTCTCATTTATAGCAAATAGCTTTTTCTACATGGTATTTAGAGCCGGGTTAGGCAATTGCTTCTTGGTTTAGAAGCATTTTTCTTTGTGTTCCTATACTCAAAGAAGGTTGAAGAAAAGCATTGTTCTTGCTAGCAATAATGGAGTTCGCATATGGAAATGGTGGAAGCATGAAATTGGAGAAGGAGAAACTTGTTGGTGATTACAAATTTTGGTGTATGTGTATGGAGGTGTATCTTCAAGGTCAAGATTTGTGGAAATTTGTTGCCATGACCGGTGCAACAATTACTATGGATGTCCCGGAGCAAGAATTACGAAGGAAATGGATGATCAAGTGTCGGAAGGGTCTCTTTGTATTGGTGATGTCAATTAGCAAAGAGTGTGTTGATCATGTCCGTGATGAAGGCTCATCAAGGGAGGTTTGGGAAGTTCACAAGAATTTATATCATTCAAAAGTCACAAGAACAAATGTGACTTAAACAAGCAATGATAGGAATTTTGCATTAAAGGGGAGTGTTACAATAAAGTAATGCAAAATGATTGAACTTGTATTATTATTTTGTGTATTATTGATTTGGTGGCAAACCTTTATCCATGTTCTATGGTTTGCTTTTATGATTAAGTTAGTTGTCATGTCCATGTGTGAGTTAGTTGTTATCTAGCTTTAATGGGTGGCTTAGTTGGTGTCTTAATCATTTTGTTCTTGTTTCATCTTGTATTTAAGCAAGACTACTTGTAAGCATTTATGCACCTTTGATTGATTATCTATTACACATTACAACTTAAGGTTTCATCATCTCATGTCATTTCCTACACTTCTCATTTATAGCAAATAGCTTTTTCTATATCATTGTCTTTTAATAAACTTGGTCTTGAATGAATATAAGTTGTTTGATAATTATTTTAAATAAACGATATGAATTGGGTAAAATTACCTTATTAAGGTGTTACATGAATTAAAAAATCAATATGCACTAGTTGTTTGTTAAGTATTCTACATATAATTTGAGGATGATAATACATAAAATTTATGTGTTTAATGTTTATGAAAGCGTTTCAACTCTAAATGATTCAAAAATCACTGAATGCTGAATCATTTAGCATCATATGTCCTTCAGACAACAGAAACAAACGCGTTGAATGCTGAATGATTCAACATTCAACGCTGAATCATCCGATAAAGATGTAAACAAACACACCTTATCTAATTGAATCGTGTATTGTATAGACTTATACATATCTTACACGTCTGATTGACTAGCTCATAAATATCTCTCGGAGCTATCACTTGAACTTAACTATGTATACATTGAACAAACTAAACAATCACAACAAGCAATAGAAAACCAACCACTTAAAACAAAGAATTGCGACATTTTAAATCCACGACTCTGTGCAGTCGAAATCGAGGAAGAAGGTAAAATTGCCGACTTGCAATTGATGGCGTGAACGTGTAAAAAACTAATGCAACCTGAAGCAACCCAATACGCGTAAAAGACCTAACGACCGAACGATTACACACAACATATGGGCGAAACACCTGACACCGAAGATAACAAGAAGCCGAAATCCGAGCTAACAAAAAAACACCCAACATATTTGAACTTACTACAAACACAACCAACCCCACTCATTTAAAGGGATGAGTGTGGTACAGTAGTGGTACCGAACTGTACCAAACCGGTTGGTACCGCTTTATTTTTTTTACCCCAACGTAAGTACCGAATACCTTACTAATATAATCGGTTCGATACCGGTACGATTTTGATACCGATACGGTGTAAACTATACTCGGTTTGGTAACAAAACAAAAAAATTCAAGTGAATTGAATAATTAAGGGGAGTTACTAATGAAATAAATCATTTTTACCCCACAAAGAATAAGTTGTCATTACGATATAAATGTGATTATAATTTGCTCATTGTTAGATTATTATATAAATAGTAGTCTAACATTTACAACGTGTTGTAATGATACCTTTTTGTCTATTATTGCACACAAAACATTGTAATATATTCAATAATTTAAGGTGACCGCTCAAGGTGAGTGATGTTCGAGTTTCGTTTATTTCTTGTATTTGGTTTGAGGTTTCTTAGTTTTAGTGTAGTTTGTTTATTATTAGGTTCTTAGTTTGTTTTTGATGTTTCATGGGTTTGTTTTCTTTAGGCCTCGGGGCCTGTGTTTTGTATCTTGTTGCGAGTCTTTATTTTTTTGATGAAGTTCTCGAGTTTTATATAGTTTCAGTTTTTTGCCAAAAAAAAAAAAAAAAAAAAAAAAAATTCAATAATTTAACAGTAGATATATGTAACATGAGATATTAGCTAGGAGATGCTATTTAGGGATATGATATGTGCGATTTTGGTGAAATTCAACAATCATTTTAATAGATTGAATTTACTAGGTTGAATATGAAAGTAATTTTTGATACTCTAGAACGGATTTGGTAAGTGTGGAGTACATGTCCGTCAAAGGGTTAAAGAAATGGCTTGAGTCGGGATTTAGTTTGTAAGTAACCGAAATAAAAGTTGGTTGTACATGCTTATGGTGTACCGCATGTGTCATTTAATTATGTCCATTGCCAAAGGTTGCAACACTTGGATTGCACCTTTTCGACTACTATAAATAGATTACTCCATTTCTTGAAGAAAGGTTTCAGATTTTATGTAATTTAATCTAAGAGACACTTTCAACACATAACATCCAGAATATACAATCTACAATTGCTATATTTGTTATCTTTTAGTCTAGACGACAAATCATTCCTTGTCTTATCCCAACCAAGATTTCGTGTAACTCGAAGCTAATAGGGTCAAAATACTTGATTACGAAAGTGACCAGACGATTCAAGGAACAATTTGGTGATCTAATATTACAACCCCCACCATAATATATGTAACATTCTAATCAAGTATTTGCAAGAATGGTGACTGGTGGATCTGTGAAGAAAATGTCTTCTAGGTTGGTTAAACTTGTGAAGTTTGAAAGAAGGATTTTGGTATATGGTAGAAAAGATATGAATTTCACGGGATTCAAATTGGATGTGTATAAGGGATATTAATCTTCAAGTTGATGGGTTGAAGATTCAAGTCATGAATTTGCACATTGGTTCAATCATCATGACAAGTACACAATTTTAATTCATCTTAATGTGTTGCCATGATTTAGATAAATAGAAATACATGAAGCTTGAATTGCATGATAATAATGATTATTTGATTCAAGAACTCATCATAGGAAGTAATTTGATCATGAACCTATGTTGTCATTAATATATGACAGAAATTGTATGATTGCTTTCATTCATTAAAGTCATGATATTATCGTTAAGCATAGATAAATGAATTGTAATTTCAATCTAGTTTGATTGAGTTTGGATATATACAATTAATGGGAGATGTTGCATTTGATCACAAATTTTTGCATATGAATGAATGCATGGGATACATATGTATATCGATCAAATGTTTGACATGATTTTACGTCGGGATTAACTTATTTTTTTATTAATAATATGAATAAGTTGGTGGCCACATAATGGAATCTGCTTAAGATAAGCAGATTTGTTCATGGTGTTAGGTTATGTTTGATTGGATTATGGACTTAAATAATGTAGAGACCCGTCCTAATTCATCCGGACGAAGTCCATATCGATTATAAACGATTCACAACAGTTGTTTACATCGCGAGGTACTTGACCTCTATATGATACATTTTACAAACATTGCATTCGTTTTTGGAAAAGACAATCTTTCATTTCATCGAAAGTTAACGACATGCATACCATTTCATAATATATCTAACTATAATTGACTAAATAATAATCTTGATGAACTCAATGACTCGAATGCAACGTTTTTTGAAATATGTCATGAATGACTCCAAGTAATATCTTGAAAATGAGCAATTGCACAGCGGAAGATTTCTTTCATACCTGAGAATAAACATGCTTTAAAGTGTCAACCAAAAGGTTGGTGAGTTCATTAGTTTATCATAACAATCATTTCAATATTTTTAATAGACCACAAGATTTCATATTTCAACACACATCTCATACATAGAGATAAAAATCATTCATATGGTGAACACCTGGTAACCGACATTAACAAGATGCATATATAAGAATATCCCCATCATTCCGGGACACCCTTCGGATATGATATAAATTTCGAAGTACTAAAGCATCCGGTACTTTGGATGGGGTTTGTTAGGCCCAATAGATCTATCTTTAGGATTCGCGTCAATTAGGGTGTCTGTTCCCTAATTCTTAGATTACCAGACTTAAATAAAAGGGGCATATTCGATTTTTGATAATTCAACCATAGAATGTAGTTTCACGTACTTGTGTCTATTTTGTAAATCATTTATAAAAATTGCGCATGTATTCTCAGCCCAAAAATATATAAAGGGTAAAAAGGCAAATGAAACTCACCTAATGTATTTTGTAGTAAAAATACATATAACGACATTAAACAACTGAACAATGCAGGGTTGGACTCGGATTCACGAACCTATATCATTTGTATATTTATTAATATACATATTTGTAATTGAATAAATATATGTATATAATTCTATTAATTATATCATTTTATATTAATAATATATATGTGCTTCATATATTCATTTTGTATAGAAAAATATAAATTTCATTATGTTATATGTATTGAATATATTTTTATATATAATTGTTTGTTAAAAAAATGTAGTATTTATAATAATGTTAGTAATAGTAAAAATGAAAATATTGATAATCCTTATTATTACTAAATAAGTTAATAATGTTAATAATTATTCTAATGGTTATGATATTGATTATGAATATAATAATTATAACTGTAAAATATGAATTTTACTGTTAATGATATTTATGATAATAATTTTAGTAATTAGATATTAATAATACTCATGATAATATAAATGATGATACTTATAATAATATTAGTGGTGATAGTAATAGTAATCTTAATATTAATTTTAATGATGATAATAATAACTTATAGTATGATAGTTATAGTACTACTTACTTAACAATAAAAACAATAATAATTGTATCAATCCTATTACTAATGTTAATCCTCTTAATAATACTCATGTTAATAGCAATAATAATAAATAAATAAAAAAAATGATACTAATACTATTATTAATAATACTAGTTGTATTAGTTTCTTACTAACAATAATAATAATAATCCTACTCATAATAGTACTTATATCATTAATAATAATAATAATAATAATAATAATAATAATAATAATAATAATAATAATAATAATAATAATAATAATAATAATAATAATAATAATAATAATAATAATAATAGTACCTATATTAGTAATAATAGTAATGATAGTAATTATAATATTAGTAATACTAGTGATAATAACAATAATAATAATATTGATAGTAGTAAAATTAATAATAATAATACTGATATGTTTTTAATCGATATTACTATAAGAATAATAACATTCATAATACTAGTTTTAGTGAAATACAACAATTAACATGATAATAATAACATAATTAATAATAATAATCACAATAATAAAAATAATGAATAAATAAATAAACTACCTTATAAAAAATCAGGTTTCAAAGAAAAAATTTGTCCCAGCTCGGTCTCGATCCCCCGACCACTTGTTTAAACACAAATATCCTAACCATTCAGCTATCCAAGGATTTCTATTTTAAAACCCATATGTAAAAATATATCCAGTAACTTATCTATCTTCATCTTCTTCAATTTCAAACGACCTAAGACCAGAATCAAACATACTAGCAAGTCTAATTGTTTGTTCTAGGATGTATAATAGAAACAGAATTGATTAGTTACAGAAATTTAATTTAACAGAAAAGAAAAAAAATAAAGAGTTAAATTGAATCAGTGACCCATCAAGAGCATTTGAACTCAAATTCGTTTTCGATTTTTCAAACACTTTTAGGTTAAAGTTTCTACATGAAAGAGGTAGTAAATTGTTTATATAAACTTTATGAATCATTGATTTTGCCAGAAATATCCAAACAAAAACGAATTTTAGGATGAACAATCTCTTTGACTTTTTGAAATCCAACTTTGACCCCAAAATTTGTAATCGATATGAGGAATTGTTTTCTGAAATTTTGCAGACAGTTTCACTATATGATTCCTAACACTTCTGCTTTAATAGATTTTGAAATGTAATTATAAATCGAATTATGAGTAAAAATATTCACTTACAGAGGTGTCAAACATTTTAATGGTAATTCTATTTAATTCTTCAAACAGGATCAGTTGTGTATGTTAATTGATAATGACGATGAACATTGGAATGGTTGTAATCTAACAAGATGAGTAATGGAATCGTTTAAAGCAATAGTACGACAATGAGTTCAATCAGGAGCAGAGGGAAACGAAATAAATAAATAAATAAAAAATTGGTTTTTGATTGATATACCCATTTGTTTGATTGTTGAATCAGTCCTTGTTATGTGAATCAAATTGGAGACAGAATCCAAAACTGTAAACAGTTTCGATCGTTACATGTAACAAACTTGTACTATCTCTTGATTTTTATATCATATACAAACAAATAAATAATTTAATAATAATAATATTAATAATAATAATAATTATATAATTAATAACAATAATAATAATAATTTTAACAATTTATGTCAATAATAATCCACAATGATATTATTAATGATATCTATAATGATTTGTATTTTTCCTTATGTTATTATTAATAATAATTTTAATAATAATGGAACTTATAATTATAAAAGTAATAATATTTACAATAATAATATTAATCTTGATAACCAATAATAATAATAATGAAAATGATAATACTAACATTATTATTGATAATATTCATAATACCAAAGATAATAATAATGTAAGTAATAATAGTATATCAATTTATATCAAATTCCTTATTTATGAGTTATGTCTTTAAGATGATAATATTAATGTAATTGTTGATATTTTCATTGGAATTAAATAATAATATTACTATAGCAATTATATTTTCTATTTGTAATGAAATTTAATATTTTAACCTTACATATTATAAACTTTGTAAGATTTACTAATATAATAATATATTGATTATTTAATATTTATAAATTATATATAAATATATATATATATTACACCATACATATAGTAATATCTATGTGTAGAATTCATATACATATATTATTAAATTACAATATCTATAATTATGTTTTATCAAATTTTACTACATAGATAAGTATATTAATTATATATATTAAAACAAGTAAATTTAAGGTATACACTTATATATATATATATATATATATATATATATATATATATATATATATATATATATATATATATATATATATAAATATTTATTTACAAACAATCGTTCGTGAATCGTCGGGAATCGTCAAAGGTTAATCAATTACATGAACAAAGTTTCAAAGCTTTTGATACTCAATATTATAGACTTTACTTATCGTGTCGAAATCAATAAAGATTAAGTTTAAAATTTGGTAGGAAATTCCCGGGTCATCACAGTACCTACCCGTTAAAGAAATTTCGTCCCGAAATTTGAGTGAGGTCGTCATAGCTAACAATAAGAATGTTTTAATAACGAATATGAGCTGATAATTAAAGTTTTATCACCATTGGATAATTAGGATAAAACGATTCGATTACTCGAAGCGTACGAGTGAAGCTATCACAAAAGAGTGAAATGAAGAAATAAAGATTCGTCTTAACTTTTGATGTAGTCATGGTTGAATTTAGAAAGTAAGGTGCGTCTTAACTTTTGACGTAGAGGGTTGAATTTAGGAAAATAAGGTTCGTCTTAACTTTTGACGTTGTCTCACTTGAATTCCAGAATTCAAAGGATTTAAAGAAAATTTTTGAAATCTAAAGATTTGATTCTTCGGCGAGTAAGGAAATTAAGATCTCTATAATTAAATACGGTGATCCGCCTCGATTACTCAATCTGATATTTCCATTATAAATTAAGCTCTTCCATTCCCTTATTCTCACCATTTCTATAAAATCCCCAAATTCAAAAGATTATGAATATGCTTAATCCAATTCTAAACCCTGATATTTTCCTAATCATCATTTCTGTCATCCTTCTTTTTAATCTTCCACCAGAAAATCTGTTTACTTTAATATATCCTTGGGGTGACACTATTCTTAATTATACCGTGTCTTTATATTGCTATTCGTATTATTATCCACGGTTTGTACCTTCCGTGTTGTCATTGGGCTTTATATTTTCCCTTATACTTCGGAGTCCCTACTTCCGTCTTCTATAATCATTGTCATTCACATTTAATGCTCTCTTTCCTTTGCTGCGATTTATACCCCAATTTCTGTTTCGGAGCTTTGTCTCTCCGTTTCTTCTTCTTACGATTAAGCACCGCTTGTAATGGTCTAGAATTCGCAGATATAAATTTCAGAATGAACCTTGTTAATGTTCTAAGAAGGGAATGGTAATGGCACGATTTTGATTGATTAAATTACCAGAATACCCTGGAAAAGACCGAATCATCAAGAAATATTTTCTTGATATTTTAAAGATTTAATAGAATACAAGAGTCCTGTAACATGGCACATGATGATGTTAGAGTCTGTGAATCATCACGTTCCATTAGAAACTCAGCATGACTTACTGTAATATAATCACGTTGATCAAGTGTCATTATATTATACTAACTCATGCATCAGTTCCCAACATTACTTCAATAACAATCATATTTTAAGCTCGAAAGTTTACAGAATATAGAAACTAACAGTTTCTATATGATGTAACACTGATAGCACTAATAGATTAATGATTTCATATAAGAATAGTTATGAAAATATGAGACGCCCCGTACAAAACCATCGTGTACGGATCATCAACAACAGGATCATCACAAGGTCAAACACTATATGCTGTTTGAAAACCGATTTGCATTCATTAAAAAGATAACGTTTTACAAAGATAACATGTCATAAGACTTATTACAAACCATTGTTCCAAAATAACATAAGTTTACGAATGCAAAACATAAATTTCATAATATGATACATCTCTAGTAATGCAGCGGATAACTAGTACAGTAGGTCCATAACAGCAATTCAATAACAGCATGACAACAAGTGTAACAGCGGAAGCATGAAACCTCTAGGCACCTGAGAAATACACGCTTAAAAAGTCAGCACGAATATTGGTGAGCTATAGTTTAAGTTGTAATAGTAACGTAAGATAGGCCACGAGATTTCAGTGCTGCAACAGCGTATCAAAACAGTATAAAAAGTATATGCATAACCGTGGGCACCCGGTAACTAGACTTAACGTTTATAACCCCCTGAAAGTACACTTGGTGAGTGCGTATGTTCACGAAGTATTAAACACCCGTTAAATGCTAGCGCGACTAGCCTGAGTGGGGATGTCAAACCCTATGGATCCATATCTAAGATTCGCGTTCACCGGTTCAAAAACCAATGACTAAACGTTACCGTGCTAAGGGGAATGTTTATGCCGTTGTATAACCCACACACATATAAAGTTTAAGTACTCGTGCCTAACATGTAAAACGTAAAAAGCGCATGTATTCTCAGTCCCAAAATAGTTAAAGTAAAAAGGGATGCTATAACTCACAGTGATAAAAGCGGTAAAGTCGGTAATGAAAGTACGCAAGTAGTAAGTCGGTCCGAAAGGTCGTCAACCTAAATAAAAGGTCACTAGGTTGTCTTTACGAGTTAAAATAGTGCATAAAATAAGTTTAAGTGTCATCATCATCATCATTCATCATCATAAAAGCTAAGTAAGTTTGACAAGAATAGAGATCGAAACAATAGGCTGACTTCGGTCAGCTGGTACGACCTCTACGTAAATTGAAAAGATGCATAGTCAGTGGACATGGCTCCGTATATGAGTCCCCTAACAGCTGACCAATTTTCAGAACCTAAATCGTCTTCGTTTGAGCGTGGCGACGGTTTAAGTGCGAGTAGGTCAGAAATTTCAGCACAACGTTAATAGGGTGTAGTGGCTCTCGGAGGGCCATAAATCCTAAACCATAACTCGGATTAAGATGAGGCCTAAAAGGAAAATCATTTACTAGAACCGAACTAACTGAAAATCAACTTTCCAGTAGCCCAGGTGGTCTGATCAGATACGAAAAACAGTAGGTAAGTGCTCCTGTGGGGTTCTTGGTGCTTGATGCTCATCACGGTTCTCATCCGTAATGCTTGTAGCTTCAAGTGTACAACTCGTTGATGGTTTAGCATCACTTTTGACCAAGATTCACCATAAATACACAATATGTTAAGACCAAGTAAGAACACAACTCATTCATGAGTCTTAGATGGATGATGAACCAAGGTTACATCATATCCTTAGTCTTAACACAATTTCAATTCACAATAACAACTAAAGTTACAAACTTTACATCAATCAAACAAGTATGAACACAATCTAAGTCAAATGAGGTGATGGAACCCTAAGCTAGAGAGCTTGGATCCTATTCACGCAAGTTACAAGGTTACAAAGCTAGAAAGCTTGAACCTTTGATGTTCTTGAAGATCTTGAAGCATAAAGCTTGGATCTTTAAGATATATGAAGATAACAAACACAAGTTTGAATCTTTTTAACAAAATAACAAGATCAAAGCAAAAAGAACTTAGATCTAACAAAAAAATATGAAGATTCAAGCTAGAAAGCTTACATCTTGTTTGTTCTTGAAGATCTTGAAGCATAAAGCTTGGATCTTGAAGATGCATGAAGATTACAAACAAAAATTTGAATCTTTATCACAAAATAGAAATATTAAAGTAAAAGAAAGATGAATCTACAAAGTTGGTGATGATTCAAAGCTAGAAAGCTTGAATCTTCAATGTTCTTGAAGGATTCATGCTTGAATCAACAAGATGTAACCAAGATCAAAGCTAAATGGAACTTTGATCTCCATAAAATGATGATGATGATCACAACTTTGAAAAGAAAAAAGGGAGAAGAAAGAAAACTTACAAGTATTACTTAGAAAGAAAAGAAAGAAAGAACAATTGTGTGTGAAAATCAAATGAACAAGTGAGAGGTAAATGGCTAGTATTTATAAGAAAGAATTGACAAGGATTGGTGACTTGGAAGGCCATATGGCCGTAGGTTTTCATGGGAGGGGGAGGGAGACAAAGTTTTGCTTTATGGATAATGGTTGTCTAAAGTGTGTACTAATGCTAGAATCCCATGTGACAAATAGATAATCCTTATCCATTATGCTAGTATGACTCATTAATTAATTAATTAATTAATTAATTTATTATTATGGGTCACTAGTAATAATACTTGGACTAATTAATTGGGTCACTAGCTAGAGTAGGGTGGGCTTGAGCCCAACAAGGTAGAAAGTCCAACAAGACTAACTATTGGGCTTTAGCAATTAAATAAATAAAATTAAGCATCCAAAGGCCCAAGTAATTATTATTATAAAATAATAATTAATATTTCGCAGTCCAAAAGTTCCGGTTCTGACAAAAGTCAAACGTGCGCGCAGTCCGCGGTTTATTCGTAACGGCAAGTAACACTAACGGTTATGAAGCATCCAAAGGACAAGTTAAGCATTCCACATACACCAAGGCATGTTTTAGGGTGAATATGAATATAAAACACGTGTGCCAAGGTTCCGGAGTAATAAAGTAACACAGTACGCACAAATACGCAGTTTCGCTAAAATACAAGGCACAAAAGCAAGTCGAAAAAGTCGGGTCGTTACATTACCCACCTGTTAATGGAAATTTCGTCCCGAAATTTAAGCTGAGGCAGGTGATGGAGTCGGGAAAAGGTAAGGATACTTCTGCTTCATTTGATCCTCTCGCTCCCAGGTAAACTCAGGTCCACGCTTGGCATTCCATCGAACTCGGACAATTGGAATCTTATTGCGTTTCAAGGTTTTGACCTCATGGTCCATAATTTCTACAGGTTCCTCCACGAAGTGGAGTTTGTCATCAATCGTAAGTTCCTCCAGGGGTATGATAAGTTCCGGTGGAGCAAGATACTTTTTCAAATTTGATACATGGAAGGTAGGATGAATAGCACTCAACTGAGTCAGAAGATCCAAACGGTAAGCAACCGGTCCGACACATTCCACAATTTCAAAGGGTCTGATGTATCGCGGGTTTAACTTTCCGCGCTTTCCAAAGCGAATTACACCTTTCCAAGGTGCGACCTTCAACATGACACGGTCACCCACATTGAATTCGAAGTCTTTATGTTTAAGATCAGCATAACTCTTTTGGCGATCACGGGCAGTCTTAAGTCTCGCTTGAATTAGGGCAATCTTCTCTGAGGTTTCATGGACTATCTAGGTTCCGGTGATTTGTACTTCACCTAACTCAGCCCAACAAATAGGAGAACGACACTTGCGACCATACAACGCTTCAAAAGGTGCGGCTTTAATACTCGAATGATAACTGTTGTTGTAAGAGAATTCGGCTAGCGGCAGATGCCTTTCCCAAGACTTTCCAAAGTCAAAAACACAGGCACGCAACATGTCCTCCAAAGTCTGAATCGTTCGTTCGCTCTGACCGTCTGTCTGGGGGTGATACGCGGTGCTCATGTCGAGACGGGTTCCCAAGGCTTCTTGCAAAGAACGCCAGAATCTGGAAGCAAAACGGGGATCGCGATCTGAGATGATTGATAAGGGCACACCATGATGAGATACAACCTCTTTGATGTATAGTTGAGCAAGTCTCTCCATTGTATCTGTTTCTTTCATCGCTAGAAAATGAGCAGATTTGGTAAGACGGTCAACGATAACCCAGATTGTATCGTATCCGCCCACCGTCTTTGGTAGCTTCGTGATGAAATCCATTGTAATTGCTTCCCATTTCCATTGTGGGATTTCTAGTTGCTGAAGTAATCTAGATGGCCTCTGATGTTCAGCCTTAACCTTCAAACAAGTCAAACACCTTCCAACATAATTTGCAACATCCTTCTTAAGATTTGGCCACCAATACTGTTCCTTAAGATTGTGGTACATTTTTCCGGCTCCTGGATGAATCGAATATCTCGACTTGTGGGCTTCATCAAGTATAAGGTTCCGTAGATCTCCTTAACGAGGTACCCAAATTCTTCTGGCATAACATCGGAGTCCAGACTCCTTAACCTCGAATTTAGAGACCAGGATGTTCAGGTATTCACGAGATATGTTCTCCTCCTTAAGAGCCTCTTCTTGAGCTACTCGAATCTGACTGTGAAGGTTCGAATGGATGGTGATGTTCAGAGCCCGAACACGAAGAGGTACCGCTCTCTCCTTTAGGCTCAGAGCGTCGGCTACGACATTGGCCTTGCCCGGATGGTAGCGAAGTTCACAATCGTAGTCGTTTAGCGTCTCAATCCACCGATGCTGTCTCATGTTCAGTTGCTTCTGATCAAAGATGTACTGGAGGCTTTTGTGATCGGTGAATATGGTACTCTTTGTTCTATAGAGATAGTGTCTCCACAGCTTCAATGCGAAGACAACGGCTCCAAGTTCGAGATCGTGAGTAGTGTAGTTTCGTTCATGAATCTTCAGCTGACGAGATGCATAAGCAATGACCTTCGTTCTTTGCATCAATACACAGCCAAAACCATTCTTCGAAGCATCGCAGTACACAACGAAGTCGTCACTGCCTTCGGGAAGAGATAAGATAGGTGCGGTGGTTAACTTCTGCTTCAGGGTTTGAAATGCTGCTTCTTGTTCTTTTTCCCAAACACACTTCTTCCCTTTATGAGTTAACGCAGTCAAAGGACGCGAAATCAAAGAGAAACCTTCAATAAACCTTCTGTAGTAACCGGCAAGACCTAGAAATTGGCGGATGTGAGTCGGAGTAGTGGGGGTTTCCCACATGCTGATAGCCTTGATCTTGGCGGGATCAACTTTGATACCTTGATCACTCACAATATGACCCAGAAATTGGACTTCCTTCAGCCAAAATTCACACTTGGAGAATTTGGCATAAAGCTGCTCTTGTCTCAAGAGTTCGAGCACTAACCGAAGATGTTGTTCATGTTCTTCTTCACTTCGGGAATAGATGAGGATATCATCTATGAAAACGATAACGAACTTATCCAGGTATGGCTTGCAGACACGATTCATGAGGTCCATGAATACAGCGGGTGCGTTGGTTAATCCGAACGGCATCACGAGAAACTCATAATGACCATAGCGGGTTCTAAACGCAGTCTTCATCACATCACTCTCCTTCACCCTCAACTGGTGATAACCGGATCGCAAATCGATCTTAGAGTAAACGCTTGATCCTTGAAGCTGATCAAAAAGATCGTCAATTCGGGGAAGAGGATATCGATTCTTGATCGTTAATTTATTGAGTTCGCGGTAGTCGATATACATGCGAAAAGATCCGTCCTTCTTCTTCACGAATAAAACAGGTGCGCCCTAAGGTGACGAGCTCGGTTGGATAAACCCTTGGTCGAGCAATTCCTGTAGTTGACTCTGCAACTCTTGTAGTTCGGAAGGTGCTAGTCGATAAGGTGCACGAGCTACGGGTGCAGCTCCCGGCACTAGATCAATTTGGAACTCCACTGCTCTGGGTGGCGGTAATCCAGGCAACTCTTCCGGAAAGACGTCGGGGAATTCATTCACGATTCGCACATCATTCACACTCTTCTCTTCTGTTTCTAAAGCCTTTACGTGTGCTAAAACAGCAAGACGTCCTTTCTTCATGATCTTCTGTGCTTTCATACAACTAATGAGGTTCAGTTTCGAACTACATATCTCTCCGTATATAACCAGCGGCTCACCATCTCTTTGTGGTATACGAAGATCTTTATCTCCACAGATAACATCGACCCTTACTTTAGTCAACCAGTCCATGCCAACAATCACGTCAAAGCTTCCCAATTTGATGGGTATCAAGTCAATTTTGAAATCCACGCCAGCTATGTTAATAACAGCTCCTCGGCCAATTTGGTCAACTTTCTCAAGTTTACCGTTGGCTACCTCGACAAGCATACTTTCTTTTAAAGGAACTAATGACCAATTTATCTTATCGCAAAAGTGTCTACATACATAACTTCTATCGACACCAGTATCAAATAGGACAGAAGCTAAAAGGTTGTTGATAGTGAATATACCTGTAACCAAGTCGGGGTTCTCACGTGCATCCCTTGCATTAACATTAAAAGCTCTACCTCGCGGTGGTCCACCGTCCTTCTTCTTATTGGGGCAATCATTCCTAAAGTGGCCTTGCTGTCCACACTCATAGCATTTCCTTGGCCCATTTGGGTTTGTTCTTGCAGCTGGGACGGGAATCTTGCAGTTCTTGCCAACATGCCCGATCATGTTGCACTTTTCACAGACCGCATTACAATACCCAGTGTGGTGTTTGTAACACCTCTTGCATTGCGGTAGGGTACCTTTGTAGTTCGGGTTGGAGCTTGTGCCGGGGTTGGGGTTTCCACCGTTGTTGTGTCTCTTAGTGGGGGTTTGATCATAGGTCCTCCCCTTACTGTTATCGCACTTTCGCTTGTCACTACTACCCGCTTCAGACTTGGACTTCTCCGGTTCATCGATGAGAATCTGATTCATGAGTGTATGCGCCATGCGCATTGCTTCGGGAACATTCGGTGGCTTGGACGAGGTGACATTACCCTTGATGGACTTAGGGAGTCCCCAAAAGTATCTCTCCATACGCTTGAATTCCGGGGTGACCATGGTAGGACACATAAGAGCTAACTCAAGAAACCTCCGATTGTAACCATCAAGATTGTTGCCAACAGCTTTCAATTGCATAAACTCCATTTCCATCTTTTGTATCTCGGTTCTCGGACAATACTCATCAATCATAACCGCTTTGAACTCCTCCCATGGCGTAGCATACGCCTCATCAATACCTTGTGCCTGTGCCATGGTGTTCCACCACGTGAGGGCCCCATCAGATAGCGTGCAGGAAGAAAATTTGGTTTTGTTAGACTCGGAACAGTTGCTGACTCGGAATACTGATTCAAGCTTTTCAAACCATCTTGTGAGACCAACAGGCCCCTCAGTTCCGCTGAAGTTATGTGGTTTACAGCTCTGGAATTCCTTGTAGGTGACCCCGTTTCGAACGGGTTGGATAGCCGGCGGTGGTTCAGCTTGAGGGTTCATTTCCGCCAAGGCTGCGGCAACTCGTTCATTAATCATCTCTTCGATTTGAGCTGCTGTGGGTGTTGTTCATGTGTTTGCCATTGCCCTTCGAAACAAAAGTTTTGACTTAAGTCAAAATCCAGCATACAACATACAATAATACCGTATATAGTAAACAGGGAAACGACACAACACATGCCAATATAGTAACGCAACCAGGTATAAATACCGCCAAACCAATATACAGTAATGTAGATAGAACACTGTGCAAGAATTTAACAATACAAAGTTCCATTAATTAATAAAGAGTTGCATACATTCGCATAAGTTCGCACATTACATAAGGAAAACATGGAACTACAAACGATATTACAAAATGAAACCTACTACAAAGCTCTATGGTGACGGTGGGTAAAGGATGTCCAGCACATGGGACATCTGCTCCTAGAGCTCAGTCACCCGAGCATGGAGGATCTCCACCTCCCTTGCCAGTTCCTCAACAGAGGGAGGGGCTGGCAGAGCAGGCGGTGCTGCTGGTGCAGATGGTGCTGGTGGTGCAGATGGTCCGGCTCCAGAGGTAGATGTTGCACGGCGGTAAGGCTTACGCATGAACGGATCAGCAGGGTAAGGCACTACCCGCTTACGGGCGGTAACCCTACGACGCTGACCATGTGTGTTAGTGAACGCTCGACCTCAGTTGATCCCCAGAATAACGGTGCCATCGAAACGGTACCGCTTCTTCGGCGGGGTGGAGGGTGGCTGCACAGGTGCATCATCAGGGTTCTCCTCGTCGGAGTCATCGTCACTAGTGTCATCTGTAGATGAGTCGTCGGATGATGAATCGTCGAAAACAGCTGGAGGTGGCGGCGATCGGCGACCGGTAGTCATGATCCGGTATCTGAAAGGTGGGATTGGTATGACATGTCCATCAGGAAGGCGTCGGTACCAATGGTTATGCTCATTACGGAATGGAACGTCCCCGTATTCCCCGGGAATCACAACACCACCGGGGCGGGGCTGTGGCTCCTGAGGTACCGGGGCAACTGGAGCTGGAATCTCCGGAGGGTCCTGGGCTTCGACTGCGGTAACCACTGGTACAGGTGTATGGCTGCTGGTTCTGGAGGATGAAGCGCCGGGGTCACTGGTTAACGGGATCTGTGTGTCGGTAGCAGCAGTAGGTGAGGTGGCTGACGAGTCTGAATCGCTGTCCAAAATGATGACAGGTGGAATATCCGACATCTGAACAAGGAAAATAACTTTTCTATATCAGTAAGTCATAAGCAAGCATGTATTAGGCACTATAGCAACCTAGCATGGCAATAACAACAGTGCTAAACAGAAATAACATGTGAAAGCAGATTGTAATCATGCAATAGCGGAAGTAAGCATACAACAAGTTCGCATGGCAGTGAAGATAAGCAATAGTATACAGTAAGATCACATAGCAGTAAAAGTAAGCAGTAGCATGCAGTAAGTCTCGCAGAAACAAGTAAACTAGCAAGTTGTAGATTAGTCCTATTAGTGAATCCTACTCGGGTCGGTCTAGACTCACTAATGCAACCTAATTCCCTATAACCAATGCTCTGATACCAAATGAGACGCCCCGTACAAAACCATCGTGTACGGATCATCAACAACAGGATCATCACAAGGTCAAACACTATATGCTGTTTGAAAACCAATTTGCATTCATTAAAAAGATAACGTTTTACAATGATAACATGTCATAAGACTTATTACAAAGCATTGTTCCAAAATAACATAAGTTTACGAATTCAAAACATAAGTTTCATAATTTGAGACATCTCTAGTAATGCAACGGATAACTAGTACAGTAGGTCCATAACAGCAATTCAATAACATCATGACAGCAAGTGTAACAGCGGAAGCAAGAAACCTCTAGGCACCTGAGAAATACACGCTTAAAAAGTCAACACGAATGTTGGTGAGCTATAGTTTAAGTTGTAATAGTAACGTAAGATAGGCCACGAGATTTCAGTGCTGCAACAGCGTATCAAAATAGTATGAAAAGTATATGCATAATCGTGGGCACCCGGTAACTAGACTTAACGTTTATAACCCCCTGAAAGTACACTTGGCGAGTGCGTATGTTCACAAAGTATTAAACACCCGTTAAATGCTAGCGCGACTAGCCCGAGTGGGGATGTCAAACCCTATGGATCCATATCTAAGATTCGCTTTCACCGGTTCAAAAACCAATGACTAAACGTTACCGTGCTAAGGGGAATGTTTATGCCGTTGTATAACCCACACACATATAAAGTTTAAGTACTCGTGCCTAACATGTAAAACATAAAAACCACATGTATTCTCAGTCCCAAAATAGTTAAAGTAAAAAGGGATGCTATAACTCACAGTGATAAAAGCGGTAAAGTCGGTAATGAAAGTACGCAAGTAGTAAGTCGGTCCGAAAGGTCGTCAACCTAAATAAAAGGTCACTAGGTCAGTAGGTTGTCTTTACGAGTTCAAATAGTGCATAAAATAAGTTTAAGTGTCATCATCATCATCATTCATCATCATAAAAGCTAAGTAAGTTTGACAAGAATAGAGATCGAAACAATAGGCTGATTCGGTCAGCTGCTATGACATCTACATAAATCGAAAAGATGCATAGTCAGTGGCCATGGCTCCGTATATGAGTCCCCTAACATCTGACAAATTTTCAGAATCTAACTCGTCTACGTTTGACCGTGGCGACGGTTTAAGTGCGAGTAGGTCAGAAATTTCAGCACAACGTTAATAGGGTGTAGTGACTCTCGGAGGGCCATAAATCCTAAACCGTAACTCGGATTAAGACGAGGCCTAAACGGAAAATTATCTACTCGAACCGAACTAACTGAAAATAAACTTTCCACTAGCCCAGGTGGTCTGATCAGATACGAAAAACAGTAGGTAAATGCTCTGGTGGGGTTCTTGGTGCTTGATGCTCATCACGGTTCTCATCCTTGATGCTTGTAGCTTCAAGTGTACAACTCGTTGATGGTTTAGCATCACTTTTGACCAAGATTCACCATCAATACACAATATGTTAAGACCAAGTAAGAACACAACTCATTCATGAGTCTTAGATGGATGATGAACCAAGGTTACATCATATCCTTAGTCTTAACACAATTTCAATTCACAATAACAACTAAAGTTACAAACTTTACATCAATCAAACAAGTATGAACACAATATAAGTCAAATGAGGTGATGGAACCCTAAGCTAGAGAGCTTGGATCCTATTCACACAAGTTACAAGGTTGCAAAGCTAGAAAGCTTGAACCTTTGATGTTCTTGAAGATCTTGAATCATAAAGCTTGGATCTTTAAGATATATGAAGATAACAAACACAAGTTTGAATCTTTTTAATAAAATAACAAGATCAAAGCAAAAAGAACTTAGATCTAATAAAAATATATGAAGATTCAAGCTAGAAAGCTTGCATCTTGTTTGTTCTTGAAGATCTTGAAGCATAAAGCTTGGATCTTGAAGATGCATGAAGATTACAAACAAAAGTTTAAATCTTTATCACAAAATAGAAAGATTAAAGTAAAAGAAAGATGAATCTACAAAGTTGGTGAAGATTCAAAGCTAGAAAGCTTGAATCTTCAATGTTCTTGAAGGATTCATGCTTGAATCAACAAGATGTAACCAAGATCAAAGCTAAATGGAACTTTGATCTCCATAAAATGATGATGATGATCACAAATTTGAAAAGAAAAAAGGGAGAAGAAAGAAAACTTACAAGTATTACTTAGAAAGAAAAGAAAGAAAGAACAATTGTGTGTGAAAATCAAATGAACAAGTGAGAGGTAAATGGCTAGTATTTATAAGAAAGAATTGACAAGGATTGGTGACTTGGAAGGCCATATGGCCGTAGGTTTTCATGGGAGGGGGAGGGAGACAAAGTTTTGCTTTATGGATAATGGTTGTCTAAAGTGTGTACTAATGCTAGAATCCCATGTGACAAATAGATAATCCTTATCCATTATGCTAGTATGACTCATTAATTAATTAATTAATTTATTTATTATTATGGGTCACTAGTAATAATACTTGGGCTAATTAGTTGGGTCACTAGCTAGAGTAGGGTGGGCTTGAGCCAAACAAGATAGAAAGTCCAACAAGACTAACTATTGGGTTTTAGCAATTAAATAAATAAAATTAAGCATCCAAAGGCCCAAGTAATTATTATTATAAAATAATAATTAATATTTCGCAGTCCAAAAGTTCCGGTTCCGACAAAAGTCAAACGTGCGCGCAGTCCGCGGTTTATTCGTAACGGCAAGTAACACTAACGGTTATGAAGCATCCAAAGGACAAGTTAAGCATTCCACATACACCAAGGCATGTTTTAGGGTGAATATGAATATAAAACACGTGTGCCAAGGTTTCGGAGTAATAAAGTAACACAGTACGCACAAATACGCAGTTTCGCTAAAATACAAGGCACAAAAGCAAGTCGAAAAAGTCGGGTCGTTACAAAATATCTTCAGAAATATGGAGGATATTTATAATTAAAGATACGATGATATTTTGTAATTTTCTAATATCGAAGGATGGAGAAGAAAATTTGTCTGCAAGAGTTTGGAGTCAAAGCAAGGTATTCGCTTAAGATTTCATCAGGAACAGAATCATCAAGATTCTTAATGTACAAGTTTAGTCCTTGTGTTTTGTTCAGAGACTCCTTCGTAGTTTGCTCAATTCGTTTTCCAGTTCCAACTTTTCTGAGCTTTTCCAACATACTATTCTTTATTATTAAACTTTCGACGATTAAGGTCGTTTACGATTGTCTACAGTTTCTGCTTTTCATTCAGCTTTTTCAAAATTTGGAGTATTGATTTGAAGACTGGGTGCTTTTCGAAATTTCAGAATGGAAGATCATAATTCTAAGAGATAAGGATTATATGTATACTTATAACTGTTGATGTAGACATGTTGCAAGATTTCAAAATACGGATTGCTAATTTCCGGTAGTTGGTATAGTAATCCTCGTCATAGGATGTAAAAGAATAAATGATTGGGTTTCACTGAATATAGTGATTTTTCGGAAATTCAAAGATCAACGGAGTTGTTGGTAAATTTACTGTTAATGTGGTGAGATATAAACGGTTTCCCGGTATCGATGACAAAAGACAATTTATATATCAGGTTTATAATAAGCTAATCCGAGTGAAAAGTCGGAGTTGACTTGTTGGAGCTGTGACAAAATAGGCTAATCCGAATGAAATTCGAAGTTGATTAGCTAAAGCTGTGACAAAATTGGCTACTTTGAAGAGGGATTGTAAAGTTATTTTCGATAATAACAACGCCAAAGGAGATAGCAAAGATACGTGTTAAACGCTTACTCAGGTTCCGAGTGTTTTCAAGTGCATAACTATATGTATCAATCTTTTCTTCCATAGATAAAGTGCGGTTGATTCATCCTCTCGATTGAAGTGTTTTCAAGAATCATGAAAGGTTTGAACATAGATTGTAATTGTCAAAATACAAATGAGGTTTAAGATGAAATCAAGTGGCAAACTTGAAGAATTGTTTAGTTTCATATATTATGATCAATATTTTAATTCATTTTCATTGTCCAATATTATTAGTCCACAGTCGATAGTCCACAGTTGACAGTCCAATAATTCATATATAGTTTAATATATAATATTCGAATTAATTAATACGTGTCGTGACCCGTATACGCCTCAGACTAGATCACAACTCAAAGTATATATATTATTATAGAATCAACCTCAACCCTGTATAGAGAACTCGATCATTACTGCATATAGAGTGTCTATAGTTATTCTAAATAATATATATATATATATATATATATATATATATATATATATATATATATATATATATATACATGCGTCGACATGATATGTCAAAACCTTGTATACGTGTCCCGATATTTAAAGTGCGTAAAATAAATAACAGAAATTAAATGACGATAAATAAAATTGCGAGAATGTAAATTGCGATAATTAAATTGCGATAAAATAAAATGTAATCAGTTAGCTAGGAACAATTAGCTAGGAACAGTTAGCGTGGATTCTTAACAAAATTCCTCATAGTTAATTTGTTTGTTTCTAACAAATTTTATTTTGTCAAATATTTTCTTCATTATGCCACTTGTTGGATTCTGATATGTCAAAATCCAATTATGAGTTTGAATGAAACTAGTTACTCTGTGGTGGACGAATACGTATATCGGTGGATGTAAGTAGAATAGTAATGACTGTTGAATCAGATTCGAAGAATGTACGATATAACTTATTAATGCGAAATCTATATATTCCTCGGGTATTACCTACCCGTTAAAATATTTTCACCATTAACAGTTTGTACAATAAAAATTTTAATTACAATCTCTATGAAAACATATATACATATATATTTTCTTCAGACGTAATCATGGATTTAATGAGTCAATGTGATATTAAACTCATCAGATTTACGGCTAGAACTAGAGTACATAATCTCTAAAATATTAGAGATTACATAATCGCCATGAAGGACGAAGATAGTTTATCTAGAACGATTCGTAGAACGGTGATTATGCTTGAGGTATAAATTGCGAGGTTGAGACGTGTGATGATATTGTTGTTGTTGGTACTGGTTATGCTGCTGGTGCTGCTGATGGTGGTACTGTTGCTGTCGATGCTACAAGTGTTGTTGGTGCTGAGGTTGGTGATGATGTTGGTGTAATATGTATAACTTGTAGATCACGCACCATTCTTGTCAGGTTTTCTATCCTATCCTCTATCATTTCTATCCATCCACTCATCTGATTCGATAGATCTTGGTTATCAATTCGAAGTTCCCTAACTTCTTCTAATATTCCCCTTCGATTGGTATTCGGAAGTTGAGGTTGAATATTTTCTGAGATTGCAGTAACGCGACTTTCGAGGTGGAAAACTTTAGCAAGAAGGGTGAATACAGTGTTGCGCATAGGTTCACCTGTGAGTACATCGTTTTCTCCGATGTTAGGAGGTAAGTTTGGTTCGCGGTAGGGCTCGCCTTCTTCATTTCTCCATCGAGTGAGTAAGTCTCGGACCCACCCCCATCTCCTCCAGAAAGAAAAATAACTAAATGGTTGAGGAACTTCTGGTTCATTGACTTCAGAGTCTGCTTCAATATACATCTCGAAATCGCTTCCGGAACTAATGGAATCCAAGCTAGGTGTAGGATCCATCTCTCACGATCAGTTAAAGGGTTTTGATATGAAATGATTTTCAAATATCGAATGATATTCTAATTATATATAGATTATCTATACATACTTTCAAAGATCCCGTGAATTACGGAGAAAATTAAGGAAACGTGTCAGATAAAGTCTACAGTGATAGATATGCTAAGATATGGATTTTGTCTATACACTATTCATGCAATCATTAAAGTAAGATGTGTCTAGACTTAGAATGATAAGCAGGTAATTTTCTAAGGATGATAAGCAGATGATTTCCGACTAGAAATGTTAAGCAAAATTTTGACATGCAGGCACGATCGAAGTCCAGACTCACTAATGCATCTAAACAACTACCAGTTAGGCACTCTAATGCAAGACCTGACTCGCTAAGACCACCGCTCTGATACCAACTGTAGAACAGTTGGGGACAACCACCGTCCCACCCAGTGCCTTCCCAGCTAACTGCCTGGTGACCACTGAGTGTACCTCAGATACTGATTTTAGGGCCTGCCTCTCGGCTACTGCCAACCCTCGTAAGGGATCACAAGGAGTAAGAGCCAATGCTTCGTCACAGGTAACACTGTGAGAACCACCTTTATGACTAACCCGCCACACATGGACGGCGTTATACCAGCTCTGATACCAACTATAGAGACCCGTCCTAATCCATCCGGACGAAGTCCATATCGATTATAAACGATTCACAACAGTTGTTTACATCGCAAGGTACTTGACCTCTATATGATACATTTTACAAACATTGCATTCGTTTTTGGAAAAGACAATCTTTCATTTCATCGAAAGTTAACGACGTGCATACCATTTCATAATATATCTAACTATAATTGACTAAATAATAATCTTGATGAACTCAATGACTCGAATGCAACGTTTTTTGAAATATTTCATGAATGACTCCAAGTAATATCTTGAAAATGAACAATTGCACAGCGGAAGATTTCTTTCATACCTGAGAATAAACATGCTTTAAAGTGTCAACCAAAAGGTTGGTGAGTTCATTAGTTTATCATAACAATCATTTCAATATTTTTAATAGACCACAAGATTTCATATTTCAACACACATCCCATACATAGAGATAAAAATCATTCATATGGTGAACACCTGGTAACCGACATTAACAAGATGCATATATAAGAATATCCCCATCATTCCGGGACACCCTTCGGATATGATATAAATTTCGAAGTACTAAAGCATCCAGTACTTTGGATGGGGTTTGTTAGGCCCAATAGATCTATCTTTAGGATTCGCGTCAATTAGGGTGTCTGTTCCCTAATTCTTAGATTACCAGACTTAAATAAAAGGGACATATTCGATTTTTGATAATTCAACCATAGAATGTAGTTTCACGTACTTGTGTCTATTTTGTAAATTATTTATAAAAATTGCGCATGTATTCTCAGCCCAAAAATATATAAAGGGTAAAAAGGCAAATGAAACTCACCTAATGTATTTTGTAGTAAAAATACATATAACGACATTAAACAACTGAACAATGCAGGGTTGAACTCGGATTCACGAACCTATATCATTTGTATATTTATTAATATACATATTTGTAATTGAATAAATATATGTATATAATTCTATTAATTATATCATTTTATATTAATAATATATATATGCTTCATATATTCATTTTGTATAGAAAAATATAAATTTCATTATGTTATATGTATTGAATATATTTTTATATATAATTGTTTGTTAAAAAAAAATGTAGTATTTATAATAATGTTAGTAATAGTAAAAATGAAAATATTGATAATCCTTATTATTACTAAATAAGTTAATAATGTTAATAATTATTCTAATGGTTATGATATTGATTATGAATATAATAATTATAACTGTAAAATATGAATTTTACTGTTAATGATATTTATGATAATAATTTTAGTAATTAGATATTAATAATACTCATGATAATATAAATGATGATACTTATAATAATATTAGTGGTGATAGTAATAGTAATCTTAATATTAATTTTAATGATGATAATAATAACTTATAGTATGATAGTTATAGTACTACTTACTTAACAATAAAAACAATAATAATTGTATCAATCTTATTACTAATGTTAATCCTCTTAATAATACTCTTGTTAATAGCAATAATAATAAATAAAAAAAAATGATACTAATACTATTATTAATAATACTAGTTGTATTAGTTTCTTACTAACAATAATAATAATAATCCTACTCATAATAGTACTTATATCATTAATAATAATAATAATAATAATAATAATAATAATAATAATAATAATAATAATAATAATAATAATAATAATAATAATAATAATAATAATAATAATAATAATAATAATAGTAGTACCTATATTAGTAATAATAGTAATGATAGTAATTATAATATTAGTAATACTAGTGATAATAACAATAATAATAATACTGATAGTAGTAAAATTAATAATAATAATACTGATATGTTTTTAATCGATATTACTATAAGAATAATAACATTCATAATACTAGTTTTAGTGAAATACAACAATTAACATGATAATAATAACATAATTAATAATAATAATCACAATAATAAAAATAATGAATAATTAAATAAACTACCTTATAAAAAAAATCTGGTTTCAAAGAAAAAATTTGTCCCAGCTCGATCTCGATCCCCCGACCACTTGTTTAAACACAAACATCCTAACCATTCAGCTATCCAAGGATTTCTGTTTTAAAACCCATATGTAAAAATATATCCAGTAACTTATCTATCTTCATCTTCTTCAATTTCATACGACCTAAGACCAGAATCAAACATACCAGCAAGTCTAATTGTTTGTTCTAGGATGTATAATAGAAATAGAATTGATTGGTTACAGAAATTTAATTTAACAGAAAAGAAAAAAAATAAAGAGTTAAATTGAATCAGTGACCCGTCAAGAGCATTTGAACTCAAATTCGTTTTCGATTTTTCAAACACTTTTAGGTTAAAGTTTCTACATGAAAGAGGTAGTAAATCGTTTATATAAATTTTATGAATCATTGATTTTACCAGAAATATCCAAACAAAAACGAATTTTAGGATGAACAATCTCTTTGACTTTTTGAAATCCAACTTTGACCCCAAAATTTGTAATCGATATGAGGAATTGTTTTCTGAAATTTTGCAGATAGTTTCACTATATGATTCCTAACACTGCTACTTTAATAGATTTTGAAATGTAATTATAAATCAAATTATGAGTAAAAAGATTCACTTACAGAGGTGTCAAACATTTTAATGGTAATTCTATTTAATTCTTCAAACAGGATCAGTTGTGTATGTTAATTGATAATGACGATGAACATTGGAATGGTTGTAATCTAACAAGATGAGTAATGGAATCGTTTAAAGCAATAGCACGACAATGAGTTCAATCAGGAGCAGAGGGAAACGAAATAAATAAATAAAAAAAATTGGTTTTTGATTGATATACCCATTTGTTTGATTGTTGAATCAGTCCTTGTTATGTGAATCAAATTGGAGACAGAATCCAAAACTGTAAACAGTTTCGATCGTTACATGTAACAAACTTGTACTATCTCTTGATTTTTATATCATATACAAACAAATAAATAATTTAATAATAATAATATTAATAATAATAATTATATAATTAATAACAATAATAATAATAATTTTAACAATTTTTGTCAATAATAATCCACAATGATATTATTAATGATATCTATAATGATTTGTATTTTTCCTTATGTTATTATTAATAATAATTTTAATAATAATGGAACTTATAATTATAAAAGTAATAATATTTACAATAATAATATTAATCTTGATAACCAATAATAATAATAATAATAACGAAAATGATAATACTAACATTATTATTGATAATATTTATAATACCAAAGATAATAATAATGTAAGTAATAATAGTATATCAATTTATATCAAATTCCTTATTTATAAGTTATGTCTTTAAGATGATAATATTAATATAATTGTTGATATTTTCATTGGAATTAAATAATAATATTACTATAGCAATTATATTTTCTATTTGTAATGAAATTTAATATTTTAACCTTACATATTATAAACTTTGTAATATTTACTAATATAATAATATATTGATTATTTAATATTTATAAATTATATATAAATATATATATATATTACACCATACATATAGTAATATCTATGTGTAGAATTCATATACATATATTCTTAAATTACAATATCTATAATTATGTTTTATCAAATTTTACTACATAGATAAGTATATTAATTATATATATTAAAACAAGTAAATTTAAGGTATACACTTATACTGATATATATATATATATATATATATATATATATATATATATATATATATATATATATATATATATATAAATATATTTATTTACAAACAATCGTTCGTGAATCATCGAGAATCGTCAAAGGTTAATCAATTACATGAACAAAGTTTCAAAGCTTTTGATACTCAATATTATAGACTTTGCTTATCGTGTCGAAATCAATAAAGATTAAGTTTAAAATTTGGTCAGAAATTCCCGAGTCATCACAAATAAATTTATAGAACAACATGAAGAGTTATGATCATAATTGCATGTTGACACATAGGAACTAGTTCATGTCGTGTCTTTAATTTACTTCATTTTAGATGTGAATATGTTGGTAAATTATGCATGAATATGTGTTGTCAATAAAAGAAGGTTGTTTATATATTATTGGGAAATTGACATGGACACCCATATGGGTTGTTCACATTGTGATTTTTGGTAAGACAAGGCTTAATTGGTAACAATTGTTGAGCTATTTGATGGTGGAGATAATCCCTTGGAAAAGTCACAATTTTTTTTTCATGATTGTGAAGTGACTGTTGTGTTACCAAATAAAAGAAACATAACGTATTTAGTCATGTAGGCTCGGCTTGAATCGAGCTTTTAACAAGTCGAGCTAGAGTTGTAGCGACCCGACCAAATCATGTTTGACGGCGCCATCTACATAGGTCCCATTACATGGTCATAAGTCTTTAAGACAAAGTTTGACCGAAAATATGTCGCATTCATTTCATAAGTGTAGATGTTTCAAAGTTTACAAAAAGTAGTTTCCATAACTTAGTATATAACGATGTTTAAAGTACAAATGAAACACGTGCGGCACAGTTTAAAGTAGTCAAAAGACGCTCCACGTATGCAAGTATACTAGACATCCAAAGCAAGTATCAAAAAGAATGTGCGGAAGCATGTATCACCTAATGTTCAAGGACCTGAGAAAAACATAGAAATCTATCAACGAAAACGCTGGTGAAATCATAGGTTTAAGTAAGTAAGTGTGTAAAAGTAAGTCGAACCACAAGATTTGCATCATTGATAAATAGTAATACATTCTAAAAGTTAATATTCACGAGCACCCAATTATCAAGACTTAACGTTTCCTTCCACAGTACCCCATCACAATAGTGTTAGAACATACACTGTTTCCCGAAAATATATTTCATCTGTGGACGGTAGCGAACCGTCCGAGATGAGGGTTTGTCAAACCCATATGGCCATACAACATAAGTTCACGCCTACACTTACACCCTGCAAGTGTAACTAATGATAACCGAATTGAGGCTTTCGTTCTAAACTCGTATGTAGAATGTTTGTTTTCATGTACTTGTGTTCACTTAGTTAAAAAGAAACGTTTATGTTTTCTCATCCCAAATATAAGTTCAAAACGAGTAAAAGTGGGACTATGATCTCACCTTGAGTGCAAGAGTAAATAAGTACTTCGACAAGTAACGTGTGCAAAGAACAATGCTAGTCTTGACCTAAACAAATAGGTTGTATCAATAACGATAGTCACGATTGGTCAAATATGTTCAATTAGTCCTATGGCTCGTTACGACTCGATTATATAGCATGTGAAACACATTGCCAAGTTTCATGCAAGATACAAGTAAAGAATCATGTTAGAAAGATTGAATAGTCACTTGGTTAAGTTTGACAAAAAGTCAAACTTTGGTCGGGTCAAAGTCAACGAAAAAGTCAACATGTTCGGGTCGGGTCCCGAACTATTTTTCTGAGGTTCTTATTCATATATATGAAGGTATTTCGTATACCCGAGAGACATATTAAATTAACGTGGCTAATATGTTTTGATCCAATTCGGGTCATACCCAATAACAAACTTACCAACACCTTATTCGTATTTGATTTTAACGATTGGTTCATTGATCAAATACGCGACACTTGAACTTCAAGAAAAATGGTTTTCTTAAATATTGCTTGATGTGTATATATATATAAATTATGGAATAATTTATATGATATGGATTTAATTATTTATAGGTAAATAATTAATTAATTATGTTACATTCTATAAAATAGGTTTTATAGAAGATGTAAACATAATAAATAAAATGTAAGTTTATAAAATATATTTTATAAAATTCAATTTTATAAAATCAAATTTTATAAAAACCATTTTATTTAAATGTATGTAGTGGCATGGGGACTCTTGCACACATGCTTAGATGCTTTTCTTGGTCAATTACAATTGCCATTCTCTATAAGCATGGTCTAGAGACTTGTAGTAAACACACACATGCAATACACACAAAATAAGCAAGAAAAAAACTGCATTTTCTCCCTTCCCTTTTGCTGTTTCTGCCGTGACTTTCCAAAGGGGAAAAGGAGATCATTTTTCTTTTAGCAAGCTTATTCTCAAGTGTTGATTAAATCCTAACCAAAGTACAAGGTGTTGGTGCAAAGTTTGGGGTATTATCTCTTGAGGTTTCATAGTTTTGAGACTCCATTCATCATCATCTTTTGACAAGCTGCTGTCCAGAATTTTGGGTTCAAAGGAAGGGGGTTACAAGCTTGGTTTAAAGGTGATTAAGTGTCTAAAACCTAACTAAGTTAAAGGGTAGTGTTGGTGCATTACTTCTTCATCATTTCCTTTTCATTTCAGCCCTCAAACCTTGTTTTGAGGAGGTATAAACTCTCTCCTTCTCTTGTTAATATGTAAGCATAATGTTCACAACTTGATCCATGGGATTTAGCTTTAAATTGGTTGAAGTTTAACAAGTAAAACTTGATAATTACACGCTTCCGTTTTGATTATAATCTTAAATGGTTTTAAGAGTTTTAAAACTTGTTAAATCCCAACAATGGTATCTAGAGCCGAAGTTGTTGAAATATGCTTCGAATTGTTGTTTAAAACCCACTATATTTGCAATCTACTAACATGCATGAATGTAGATTGCAAAAACAAATGAGTTTTGGGAGGGTGTTTGATGAATGCCGAATTGTTAGGGCTCCAAAATTGGGTTTGGGCTCTTGCATTTTGGTCACAATTAGTTGCATGTTGATGTTCACAATCCTAGCCTTGACCGTGTGTTGATTGCATGCTATATTTGGTTGATTTATGATTCATTTGGTTTGTAATTATAATTATTCAATGGCATGTAATAATTGTTCAATTGGTTTGTAATAATTCATTCATTTGGTTATGTAATTCATTTTATATTTGGTATGTAAAATAGAATAGGTTGTAATTTCATTTTCTAGATAAAATGTATTAGGATACATATTTTGTAAAAATGAAGATACAAGATGATGAAGACTTGAAGAACACAAGGTGCATATGGATGCAAGATTAAGTGGGAGATTTGAAATCTCCTACTTTGTATGATTAATCCCTTAACCGGTGACATTTGTTTTCGGCTAAACAAATGTCCACCAAAATGGCTAGATTGTGAACACACTTATTTTGCATGTGTGGTTGTTTGTATGATTATTGTTTTGTATGTTTGGTTGATACAATTAATCACAAGATAACAACAAACAAAACGACAATTTAATTGGTTAAATTAGACGTACTAAGTACATGAAAAATGGTAATTTAAATGGTTGAATTAAAATTGCAACCAAAAACCTTAATAAATGGTTATTAAGAACAAGAAAAGGATAACGTATATAAAATGGTTTATATCAAGTAATTGGCTCAATTACAAGACATGAAATTGGTTTTTCATAAGTACCATACACTAAATGCATGTTGGTGTATGGCATAAAAGTTTTCTCAAACTAGAATTAATGAAAACTTAAAATCCCTTTTACAAACAAGGTAAACAAGTTTAACGCCATCCTATTGTGTGACACTTAAAAGTATTAGGGAACTCATGATGGGATAAAGGTCACCTAACCGTTATGAGTAAACTAATATGATTAAGGTAAATTTCGCATGCTTGTGGGATAAAGGTCACCTAACCACATGTATGCTGAATTTACAAGTTTATACAAGTAGGACGACTTGATTTGGGAATCATGAACTTAGGGTCACCGAAGCATGAGGAACAAATAGGCGTTGATGGGATAAATATGCCATGCAAAAGGATTGCATGATCCCATACTCTAGAAGTTGCAAATGGATTGCAATTGTCATTTATTGACTACCTAGCTAAATCAAATTGCGGGATAAAGGTCACCTAACCAAAATTTGGTTTACCGTTGGATTCTAGAATTTAATAATTCAATTTGATTTAAAGGGTATTGGATGTTAAATTAAAATTAATACTTAAACGAACTTTGTTAAATTTCGTAGATGGCCGCTAATAACAACAACAGCATGCAAAACGCACCACTTAACATGAACAACCTATCGTTACGGTCTCTCCTCGAGAAAGACAAACTCAATCATACCAACTTTATGGATTGGTTCCGCAATCTTCGGATTGTCCTCAAACAAGAGGATAAAGCGTATGTACTTGAGGACCCCATTCCCGATCAACCGGATGAGCATGATATGGAGGCAATGGCCTCTTACGATAAGTATTGCCACGACTCCCTTCAAGTCTCATGCTTAATGCTTGGGACTATGTTACCCGAACTCCAAAAGGATTTCGAGCATCATAGTGCATACGACATGATAACGCAATTGAAGGAGATGTTCCTCCAACAAGCGCGTGTCGAGCGTTTCGAAACGGTTCGGGCGCTACATGCTTGTCGTATGGACGATACCCAATCGGTTTCATCTTATGTACTTAAGATGAAAAGCCTTATCGATCGTGCTAACCGCCTTAACCTAAACATATCTAATGAGTTAGCCACCGATCTTATCCTTAACTCCCTATCAAAAAGGTTTGATCAATTTGTAATCAATTACAATATGAATGGGATGGATAAGAGCATAGGTGAGCTTCACGGTATGCTTAGAACGGCGGAAACTAGCATGGGTAAAAGGGCTTTACCCGTGTTAGCAATCGATCAAGGTGGGTCAAAAGGTAACACCTCTAAGCCAAAGGTGGCCAAGAGAAAAGGACCCGCCCATCAAGGCAAAGGGAAAGGGAAGATGGTTACCCCAACCATCAACAAGGCTAAGAAGCAAAAGGTAGCCGAGAAGGCAAACCCTAAAGAAGACCCATGTTTTGGTTGCGGTGAGATGGGTCATTGGAAACGAAACTGTCCGGTCTATCTTAAGGAGTTGAAGGACAAGAGGGATGCAGGGCAAACCTCAGGTAATATATATATGGTATATATAGAGCTTAGTATTACTTCTTCTAATACATGGGTATTAGACACGGGATGTGGAACTCATATTTGCAATTCTTTGCAGGGGTTCAAAAGAAGTGATCATAAGGCGGGAACATCAAGTCTCTATATGGGCAATGGTGCAAAGGTGCATGTTAAAGCTCAAGGAGATTTTATTTTGAAGCTTCCAAGCGGATTGGAACTTATTTTAGAAAATGTTTTGTATGCTCCGGATTTGTGTAGAAACATTATTTCTATTTCTCGCTTAAAACAATGTGGTTACGTTGTTAATTTTATTGATGATGATATTCATGTTTCTAAAGACAATGTATTCTATTTCAAGGCTTCGCCTTCAAATGGAATTTATGAATTGGTTCATGATGACGCATCATCGAGCTCTATATACCATACAAGCACCAAGAAACTCAAAAGGGATTTGAGTGATTCCTATTTATGGCATTGTCGCCTTGGCCATATAAACAAGAACCGAATGCATACACTTCAAAAGAATGGACCTTTGAAATCAAATGAACTAGACTCATTTGATGTATGTGAATCTTGTTTACAAGGCAAAATGACAAAAGCACCTTTCCAAGGGACCTATGAAAGGGCTAAAGACTTATTGGGATTAATACATTCGGATGTATGTGGACCCTTTAAGCCCATAACTAGGAATGGTAAAAGATACTTCGTTACTTTCATTGATGACTTCAGTCGTTTCGGATATGTCTACTTGTTAAGACACAAGGACGAAACGTTTGAAGCATTCAAAGAATATCAAAACGAAGTACAAAATCAACTCAATAGGACAATTAAGGTACTTCATACCGATAGAGGAGGTGAATACCTAAGCGATGCCTTCCAAGATCATCTTAGGAGTTGTGAGATTATCTCACAACTTACTCCACCCGGAACACCCCAACTTAATGGAGTTTCCGAAAGGAGGAACCGAACCCTAATGGATATGGTTCGATCTATGATGGCAAGAAGCTCGTTACCTCTATCATTTTGGGGTTATTGTCTAAGCTCCGCGGCTCGTATTTTAAATATGGCCCCAACCAAGAAAGTGGAACGAACTCCTCATGAGATGTGGTTTGGAAAACCTCCTTCTCTTTCATACTTAAAGGTATGGGGATGTGAAGCTTATCCTAAGCGTTACGTCCCTAATAAGTTGGATGCTCGATCCACGAAGTGTATCTTCATAGGATATCCCAAGGATGATATGGGATACTATTTCTATGATCCATCCGAGCAGAATGTATTTGTTGCTCGGAATGCGGAATTCCTTGAAACAAAGTTCCTAATGGAAGGAAATAGTGAAAGGAAGATAGATCTTGAAGAGGTTCAAGATCAAGTAGATGATACACAATTGGTTGACACTAGCACTCAACATGAAAATGTTGAGAGTGATCAAATGAATGATCAAAATACACAAGACATTCGTAGATATGGTAGGATTAGCAATCCTCCTGAGAGATATGGGTTTCTCATAGATGATTACTATACGGTTGATTTGGATGAACCAACAAACTACCAAGATGCTTTATCAAGGATTGATAAAGATAAATGGCAGGAAGCCATGAAATCTGAGATGCAATCCATGTATGACAACCAAGTTTGGGAACTTGTTACGCAACCCCCTGGCTCTAGGCTAGTTGATTGCAAATGGCTTTTCAAAATGAAAACCGACATACATGGAAACTTGGATACATACAAAGCTAGACCTGTAGCAAAAGGTTTCACTCAAACTCAAGGGGTTGACTATGATGAAACTTTTTCGCCTGTGGCAATGCTAAAGTCTATCAGGATATTATTTGCCATTGCTGCTCATTATGATTACGAAATATGGCAAATGGATGTCAAGACCACTTTTCTAAATGGATATCTTATGGAAGATGTCTATATGGTTCAGCCTGAAGGTTTTGTTGATCCGAAATATCCTAAAAGGGTATGCAAGTTAAAGAAGTCAATCTACGGATTGAAACAAGCATCTAGAATGTGGAATCATCGTTTTAATGAGGAAGCTGAGAAATTTGGCTTCATTAAAAATGGTGATGAAGCTTGTGTATATAAGAAAGCTAGTGGGAGCACTATCATGTTCCTTGTATTATATGTGGATGATATATTGTTATTTGGGAACGATATTCCGGCAATGCAAGGTGTTAAAACTTGGTTAAGTAAATGCTTCTCCATTAAGGATCTTGGAGAAGCACAATACATATTGGGGATTGGGATCTATAGGAATAGATCCAAGAGATTGATAGGTTTAAGTCAAAGTACATACATTGACAAAATCTTGAAAAGGTTCAAGATGGAAAACTCTAAGAAAGGTTTGGTACCTATTCAAAGAGGAACCGTTCTCAGTTCATCTCAGTGTCCTACCACGAAAGATGAACAAGAGAGAATGAAGAAAGTCCCATACGCATCTGCTATTGGGTCTATCATGTATGCAATGATATGTACTAGACCGGATGTGTCATGCGCTCTAAGCTTGACAAGTAGATACTAGAATAACCCAGGAAACAGTCATTGGATTGCTGTTAAAAGTATATTGAAATACCTTAGGAGGACTAAGGATATGTTTCTAATATATGGGTCTGGTGAGGAGGAACTCGCTGTAAAAGGTTACGTGGACGCGAGTTTCCAAACTGATCGAGATGACTCTCGATCACAATCCGGTTATGTCTTCACATTAAATGGAGGTGCGGTCTCTTGGAAGAGTTCAAAACAGGATGTTGTTGCATTATCCACTACAGAATCGGAGTACATTGCCGCATCATTGGCAGCACAGGAAGCTGCATGGATGAAGAAATTCATCGACGACTTAGGAGTGGTCCCTTCCATTCAAGACCCTCTTGAGATCTTTTGTGACAACGAAGGTGCGATTGCTCAAATCAAGGAACCTCGTGCTCACCAAAAGACCCGTCACATTGAGCGGAGATTTAACTACATTAGGGATGAAGTTTAAAAGGGAAAGATATGTATTCGCAAAGTTCACACAGATCATAACATAGCGGATCCACTCACGAAACTCTTATATGGTGCAAAACATGAAGGACATGTTTGTGCATTAGGGCTTCGATATTCTAGTGATTGGTCATGATCTATTTTAAGTATTGTAATGGAACGAAGTGGTTCAAACTCATTAATATAATTATGGTTTAATTTATTTTGAGTTATGTTCCTATTTTGCATATTTTATCCACGAATAAGTAATTATTCTAAATTCCGTAGTCGATCACATTTGTGGGAATGAGTGTGAGGTTTAGACTATTATGAACTTGGATTGGTATACATTCATAGGTTGAATGTAGGGCAGGGTTGCTACCAAGGTTCATAGATATTTGTGGGATACAAATATTGGAAGACCCGCTCTCAAGATTTACTGTATGGAGCCTTTGTGGTTGATCACATGTAATCTTGAGTAAAGGCGAATACCATCGTATCCTCTGACCTGAGATACATATTGGGTTCTGATATTCACCGAGTATTATGCCTTGACTCTTTCCTTCGCTATTCTGAAATATGGTAGTACATAAGGAATAGCTCAGGTATAATACAAAGTGTGTATCTAGGACGTATGTAGTCAAGATGGAATTTGTCCCTCTTATTCGTTGAGAGTAAGATGTCTAAGGCCTGATAAAGTTGAGTCTATAAGAGAGTGGTCACTCTGTATCTCTTGGATTTGACATGACATCTAGGATGAAAGGATATAATGAAAGATTCACCTATTCATATTCGAGATGGTAACTCGAAAAGGATGATGTTATTGAATGGCACAAAGTCATAACATATTGGGGGTGATGGACGGTCGTTAGGTGGTATCCATCACTTGCATTAATTTCTTATGTTTCTCGTGCAAGTGGGAGATTGAAGGTATTTCGTATGCCCGAGAGACATATTAAATTAACGTGGCTAATATGTTTTGATCCAATTCGGGTCATACCCAATAACAAACTTACCAACACCTTATTCGTATTTGATTTTAACGATTGGTTCATTGATCAAATACGCGACACTTGAACTTCAAGAAAAATGGTTTTCTTAAATATTGCTTGATGTGTATATATATATAAATTATGGAATAATTTATATGATATGGATTTAATTATTTATAGGTAAATAATTAATTAATTATGTTACATTCTATAAAATAGGTTTTATAGAAGATGTAAACATAATAAATAAAATGTAAGTTTATAAAATATATTTTATAAAATTCAATTTTATAAAATCAAATTTTATAAAAACCATTTTATTTAAATGTATGTAGTGGCATGGGGACTCTTGCACACATGCTTAGATGCTTTTCTTGGTCAATTACAATTGCCATTCTCTATAAGCATGGTCTAGAGACTTGTAGTAAACACACACATGCAATACACACAAAATAAGCAAGAAAAAAACTGCATTTTCTCCCTTCCCTTTTGCTGTTTCTGCCGTGACTTTCCAAAAGGGAAAAGGAGATCATTTTTCTTTTAGCAAGCTTATTCTCAAGTGTTGATTAAATCCTAACCAAAGTACAAGGTGTTGGTGCAAAGTTTGGGGTATTATCTCTTGAGGTTTCATAGTTTTGAGACTCCATTCATCATCATCTTTTGACAAGCTGCTGTCCAGAATTTTGGGTTCAAAGGAAGGGGGTTACAAGCTTGGTTTAAAGGTGATTAAGTGTCTAAAACCTAACTAAGTTAAAATGTAGTGTTGGTGCATTACTTCTTCATCATTTCCTTTTCATTTCAGCCCTCAAACCTTGTTTTGAGGAGGTATAAACTCTCTCCTTCTCTTGTTAATATGTAAGCATAATGTTCACAACTTGATCCATGGGATTTAGCTTTAAATTGGTTGAAGTTTAACAAGTAAAACTTGATAATTACACGCTTCCGTTTTGATTATAATCTTAAATGGTTTTAAGAGTTTTAAAACTTGTTAAATCCCAACAATGGTATCTAGAGCCGAAGTTGTTGAAATATGCTTCGAATTGTTGTTTAAAACCCACTATATTTGCAATCTACTAACATGCATGAATGTAGATTGCAAAAACAAATGAGTTTTGGGAGGGTGTTTGATGAATGCCGAATTGTTAGGGCTCCAAAATTGGGTTTGGGCTCTTGCATTTTGGTCACAATTGGTTGCATGTTGATGTTCACAATCCTAGCCTTGACCGTGTGTTGATTGCATGCTATATTTGGTTGATTTATGATTCATTTGGTTTGTAATTATAATTATTCAATGGCATGTAATAATTGTTCAATTGGTTTGTAATAATTCATTCATTTGGTTATGTAATTCATTTTATATTTGGTATGTAAAATAGAATAGGTTGTAATTTCATTTTCTAGATAAAATGTATTAGGATACATATTTTGTAAAAATGAAGATACAAGATGATGAAGACTTGAAGAACACAAGGTGCATATGGATGCAAGATTAAGTGGGAGATTTGAAATCTCCTACTTTGTATGATTAATCCCTTAACCGGTGACATTTGTTTTCGGCTAAACAAATGTCCACCAAAATGGCTAGATTGTGAACACACTTATTTTGCATGTGTGGTTGTTTGTATGATTATTGTTTTGTATGTTTGGTTGATACAATTAATCACAAGATAACAACAAACAAAACGACAATTTAATTGGTTAAATTAGACGTACTAAGTACATGAAAAATGGTAATTTAAATGGTTGAATTAAAATTGCAACCAAAAACCTTAATAAATGGTTATTAAGAACAAGAAAAGGATAACGTATATAAAATGGTTTATATCAAGTAATTGGCTCAATTACAAGACATGAAATTGGTTTTTCATAAGTACCATACACTAAATGCATGTTGGTGTATGGCATAAAAGTTTTCTCAAACTAGAATTAATGAAAACTTAAAATCCCTTTTACAAACAAGGTAAACAAGTTTAACGCCATCCTATTGTGTGACACTTAAAAGTATTAGGGAACTCATGATGGGATAAAGGTCACCTAACCGTTATGAGCAAACTAATATGATTAAGGTAAATTTCGCATGCTTGTGGGATAAAGGTCACCTAACCACATGTATGCTGAATTTACAAGTCTATACAAGTAGGACGACTTGATTTGGGAATCATGAACTTAGGGTCACCGAAGCATGAGGAACAAATAGGCGTTGATGGGATAAATATGCCATGCAAAAGGATTGCATGATCCCATACTCTAGAAGTTGCAAATGGATTGCAATTGTCATTTATTGACTACCTAGCTAAATCAAATTGCGGGATAAAGGTCACCTAACCAAAATTTGGTTTACCGTTGGATTCTAGAATTTAATAATTCAATTTGATTTAAAGGGTATTGGATGTTAAATTAAAATTAATACTTAAACGAACTTTGTTAAATTTCGTAGATGGCCGCTAATAACAACAACAACATGCAAAACGCACCACTTAACATGAACAACCTATCGTTACGGTCTCTCCTCGAGAAAGACAAACTCAATCATACCAACTTTATGGATTGGTTCCGCAATCTTCGGATTGTCCTCAAACAAGAGGATAAAGCGTATGTACTTGAGGAACAAATATTCATTTCAAGCTTATCAAACCCTAACCCGAATTCACCAAAATCACTAATCAAGTTTATGGAGTTTTCTCAAGCAACCTACACATCAAATTGAAGCTAGTGATACTAGGAACACATTTAATACATGCATTTATAACATTTAACAACATTCAAGCAACCAAATTACCAAATCAAACACACCAAAGTTCATATTCAAGCTAGTTACTTCAAATAATGAAATCGAGCATATAAATCATATAATAATGTTAGACTTGAGCCATAGACACTAATTAACAACTTTATAAGTTAAAAACATCAAGAACACAAAATCTAGTGATTTTAGAAAGTTACCCAAACTTGATGAAATCGGTATGGAATCGAAGAGGAAGATGAGAGGATTCCAAATATGCAATTTGTTTAGATGGATGCTTGCTCGATTTGATTTGGATGATGAATCCTTGAAGTGGTGTTTGAGAGATTTGGTGAAAGTAATAGAGAAAAAGGAAAAAGAAAAAGGAAATAAATGAAAGGATGAGAGTGAAGGGTTGACTAGTTGAGCTAGTCACCTCTTTGCTCTCTTGGCAACAATGGTCCCTCTAGTTTCATTCCGTTGCATGAATTACCTAAACGAGATATTTAAAAACGCGTATCAACGGGAGATGTTATAAACATATAACGGGCTTTAAATAATTAAACGGAAAAGTAAATGGAAAAAGGCGGGATGTTACATTACCTACTCCTTAAAAGAAATTTCGTCCCGAAATTTAAGTAGGCGTGGTAGTCGTTGTTTCTTCCTCGAAATCTTGTGTTTCCGGAACCGGGAATAAGTGAGGGTATTTCCTTTGCATTTGATCTTGCCTTTCCCAAGTAAACTCGGGTCCCCTTTTGGCATTCCAACGAACCTTGACAATCGGAATTCGGCTTTGTTTCAAAGTCTTGACGGAAGTGTCCACGATCCCAACCGGTTCCTCCACAAAATGAAGTTTGTCATCAATAGTAAGTTCTTCGAGAGGAATGACGATATGGGGTTCGGCAAGGCAATTTTTCAAGTTAGATACATGGAAGGTAGGATGAATGGAGCTCAATTGAGGTGGAAGATCTAAACAATAAGCAACGGTTCCAATACGCTTCAAGATTTCGAAAGGACCAATATACCTTGGATTTAGCTTCCCGCGTTTCCCAAAATGGATTACACCTTTCCAAGGTGCGACTTTTAACATTACTCGATCACCGACTTGAAATTCGAGGTCGTTGCGTCGTTTGTCAGTATAGCTCTTTTGACGACTTCGGGCCGTCCTAAGCCTATCTCGAATTTGAACGATTTTCTCGGTGGTTTCGTGAATGAGTTCAGGTCCGGTGACTTGCATGTCGCCTACCTCGGCCCAACAAAGAGGTGAACGACATTTTCGGCCATATAGCACTTCAAAAGGTGCGGCTTTAATACTCGCGTGATAACTATTATTGTAAGAGAACTCGGCGAGATGTAAGTGCTTGTCCCAAGCTTTTCCAAAATCAACCACGCAAGCTCGTAACATGTCCTCTAAGGTTTGAATTGTACGTTCGCTTTGTCCATCAGTTTAAGGATGATATGCGGTGCTCATGTCTAAACGCATTCCCAACGCTTCTTGTAAAGTAGGCCAAAATCTAGAAACGAAACGGCCATCTCGGTCGGAGATAATCGATAAAGGTACACCGTGTCGGGCTACGATCTCCTTAATGTAAAGTTGTGCAAGTTTCTCCATTTTGTCTGTTTCTTTCATGGCAAGGAAGTGTGCAGATTTGGTGAGACGGTCAACAATAACCCAAATGGTATCATAACCGCCCGTCGTTTTTGGTAGTTTGGTGATAAAATCCATCGTTATCCTTTCCCACTTCCATTGCGGGATCTCGGGTTGTTGAAGTAGTCCGGATGGTCTTTGGTGTTCGGCTTTGACTTTGGAACATGTCAAACACTTGGAAACATAAGTAGCTACGTCCCTTTTGATGTTCGGCCACCAATATTGTTCTTTAAGGTCGTGGTACATCTTATTGGCACCGGGATGAATCGAGTATCGTGATTTGTGGGCTTCATCCAAGATGAGGTTTCGTAAATCGCCATACCTAGGCACCCAAATTCTTCCGGCGTAATACCGAAGTCCGGTCTCCTTAACTTCGAATCGAGAGACGAGAATGTTTAAAAGTTCGAGTGCAAAGTTTTCGTCCTTAAGAGCCTCCTCTTGGGCTACACGAATTTGGCTATTTAGGTTAGTGTGGATGGTGATGTTTAAAGCTCGGACACGAAGAGGCACCGCCTTTTCCTTTTGACTTAAGGCATCGACCACTACATTTGCCTTTTCGGGGTGGTAACGAAGTTCGCAATCGTAGTCGTTTAAGGTTTCAATCCACCTTCGTTGTCTCATGTTTAGTTGCCTTTGATCGAAGATGTGTTGGAGACTTTTGTGATCGGTAAAGATAGTACTCTTGGTTCCATAAAGATAGTGTCTCCACATTTTAAGTGCAAAGACAACGGCTCCGAGTTCGAGATCATGTGTTGTATAGTTTCGTTCATGAATTTTGAGTTGTTGAGAAGCATAAGAAATGACTTTCGTTCGTTGCATCAATACACACCCAAAACCGTGTTTAGAGGCATCGCAATACACAACAAAATCATCGTTGCCTTCGGGAAGTGACAATATAGGAGCGGTGGTTAGCTTCGTTTTCAAGATTTGAAATGCGGATTCCTGTTCGGTCGTCCAAATGAATTTCTTTCCCTTGTGAGTTAACGCGGTTAGAGGACGAGCAACTAAAGAGAAATCCTTGAAGAATCTACGGTAGTATCCGGCGAGACCCAAGAATTGACGAATGTGAGTAGGTGTAGTAGGAGTCTCCCATTTACTAATGGCTTCGATTTTCGATGGATCAACTTTAATACCTTGGTCACTTACAACATGACCAAGAAATTGACCTTCCTTCAACCAAAATTCACACTTGGAGAATTTGACATAGAGTCGTTCTTGTCTTAAAAGTTCAAGCACAAGTCGGAGGTGTTCCTCGTGTTCTTCTTCGCTTTTAGAATAAACCAAAATATCATCGATGAACACGATAACGAATTTGTCAAGATACGGTTTGCACACGCGGTTCATAAGATCCATGAACACCGCCGGTGCGTTAGTGAGACCAAATGGTATGACAAGGAATTCATAACTACCATAATGAGTTCGGAAAGCGGTTTTGGAGACATCTTCCCCTTTAACCCTTAATTGATGATAACCCGAGCGGAGATCGATTTTCGAATATACACAAGACCCTTGTAGTTGATCAAAGAGGTCATCGATGCGAGGAAGAGGATATCGGTTCTTAACCGTCAATTTGTTTAGTTCACGATAATCAATGCACATTCGTAGGGATCCGTCTTTCTTTTTAACAAACAAAATCGGAGCGCCCCAAGGTGAATGGCTAGGTCGGATAAAACCACGATCAAGTAGTTCTTGGATTTGACTTTGCAATTCTTGCATTTCGGATGGAGCGAGTCTATATGGTGCACGTGCTATGGGTGCGGCTCCCAGAATAAGATCGATTTGGAATTCAACCGGTCGATGAGGTGGAAGGCCCGGCAATTCGTCGGGAAATACATCGGAATAGTCACTAACAATTGGCACATCATCGATGTGCTTCTCATCGGACTCTACTTTCTTAACGTGAGCAAGGATTTCTAAAAACAACCCTTACGGAATAGTTTTCTAACTTTAATGCATGAAACAAGGTCGAGTCCGGTGCAACTCTTATCGCCATAGACGATCAAAGGTTCACCATTCTCGATAGGAATTCGGATTGCGTTAAGATCACAAAGGATGTGAGATTTCATTTTGGCTAGCCAATTCATACCGATTATTACATCAAAGCTTCCTATTTCCATGGGTATCAAGTCAATTTCAAACTCATTACCCAAAATGTTTAACGTACACCCCCGGTAATATGTGTCGGCACTCAATAGTTTCCCGTTGGCCACTTCAATGGTATAAGTGGTATCTAGTGGAAGTGGTGGAGTGCTAAAAGAATGAGTCAAAGTCTTGGATACAAAACTCTTATCGGCACCCGAATCGAATAAACAAGTAACATAAGTGTTGTTGAGAAGAAACGTACCCGTGACTAATTCATTGTCATCTCGGGCTTCCTCGGTGTTGATGTTGAAAGCTCGGCCACGCGTATTAGGGTTATCTTTCTTCTTCGGGCATGCGTTTCTATAATGGCCCGTTTGGCCACATTCATAACAAGTGACCGTTTTTGGAGGATTGGGCCCCTTTCGAGCGACGGGGGCGGCGCTTGTGCAATTGTTAGCATTGTGACCGACTCCTTGGCATCGGTGACAAATTAGCTTGCCACATTCACCCGAGTGATGCTTGTGACATTTGTTGCAAAAAGGTTGAGTTCCGGCATAACCCTTCTTGCCGTCGTTGGTGAAAGGCTTTTTGGTGAAGGTGTTGTTGTTGTAGTTGCTTGATGGAGTGGCTTCCCATTTCCTTTTGTTGCCACCCGATTTGTCCTCGGCCTTAGGAGCCGGCACTACGATTTCATCAACCGTTTCAATCAATTGGCGGGCCATGTTCAAAGCGGCTTGGTGATTAACGGGTTTGGATGACATCACTCCTTGTTTGATGCTTTTTGGAAGACCGTCCATATAGAGTTCAACCCTTTGAGATTCGGGGTTCACGAGATTAGGACACATCAAGGATAGTTCGGCGAAGCGTTGGTTGTAGGCCTTGAGATCGTTTCCGACCGCCTTCAAAGTTCTTAGCTCTTGTTCGAGCTTTCGGGTTTCTTCGCGAGGGAAATATTCTACAATCATCTTTTCCCTTAAATCGGCCCAAGAGAGGGCATGAGCTTCATCGGTACCCACCGATTGAACATAGGTGTTCCACCAAGTGAGGGCGACACCGGCGAAAGTGTGAGAGGAGTATTTGACTTTGTCTTGGTCCCGACAACCGCTTATGCTAAAGACGGCATCCGTTTGTTCGAACCATCGAGTAAGAGTAACCGGTCCCTCGGTTCCATCATAAGTGTGAGGTTTGCACCCCATAAAAGCCTTGTAGGAGCACCCTTCGCTAGAGTTACCGGCTCCTTGGTTGTTGTTGTTGTTGTGGTTGTGGTTATTGTTGTTGTTGTTGGTGGAGTGACCGGCCATGGCCGCCTCTACGGCGGTGGCCACCATGCGTTGTAGTGCTTGTTCGGGAGTTTCACTGCGTGGCACACGACGAGGAGGCATTGTTCCTTCAAAACAAAAGAATACCGTTGGTTAGTATTCTAAATAATACTAACCGTGATATGGAATAAAGATAGAGAGAAAATTATCCTTGACTCGCCTTAAATTCTTTATGTTATAATGTCGGAATGTTCATATGAGTCACCGTAACATAATCCCAGAAATTATATTACCCTAATTCATATGTGCATTCGACATTACTTCATATAGTCAAGGTGGCGCGTCCATCAAATTAAACAACGTGAGATTAAGATAGAAATAGAATAGATATGAGTAGGAGAGTTCGAGTATAAACGCACAAGTAGTCAAGTAATTCCTACTTCAAGTCTATATGCCGGTTGTAGTCTAGACTCACCAATGTACCCTATGACTCGGGGTCGACACCAATGAACTCTAAATCCCTACAACCAATGCTCTGATACCATCTGTAGCGACCCGACCAAATCATGTTTGACGGCGCCATCTACGTAGGTCCCATTACATGGTCATAAGTCTTTAAGACAAAGTTTAACCGAAAATATGTCGCATTCATTTCATAAGTGTAGATGTTTCAAAGTTTACAAAAAGTAGTTTCCATAACTTAGTACATAACGATGTTTAAAGTACAAATGAAACACGTGCGACACAGTTTAAAGTAGTCAAAAGACGCTCCACGTATGCAAGTATACTCGACATCCAAAGCAAGTATCAAAAAGAATGTGCGAAAGCATGTATCACCTAATGTTCAAGGACCTGAGAAAAACATAGAAATCTGTCAACGAAAACGCTAATGAAATCATAGGTTTAAGTAAGTAAGTGTGTAAAAGTAAGTCGAACCACAAGATTTGCATCATTGATAAATAGTAATACATTCTAAAAGTTAATATTCACGAGCACCCAATTATCAAGGCTTAACGTTTCCTTCCATAGTACCCCATCACAATAGTGTTAGAACATACACTGTTTCCCGAAAATATATTTCATCTGTGGACGGTAGCGAACCGTCCGAGATGAGGGTTTGTCAAACCCATATAGCCATACAACATAAGTTCACGCCTACACTTACACCCTGCAATTGTAACTAATGATAATCGAATTGAGGCTTTCGTTCTAAACTCGTATGTAGAATGTTTGTTTTCATGTACTTGTGTTCACTTAGTTAAAAAGAAACGTTTATGTTTTCTCATCCCAAATATAAGTTCAAAACGAGTAAAAGTGGGACTATGATCTCACCTTGAGCGCAAGAGTAAATAAGTACTTTGACAAGTAACGTGTGCAAAGAACAATGCTAGTCTTGACCTAAACAAATAGGTTGTATCAATAACGATAGTCACGATTGGTCAAAGATGTTCAATTAGTCCTATGGCTCGTTACGACTCGATTATATAGCATGTGAAACACATTGTCAAGTTTCATGCAAGATACAAGTAAAGAATCATGTTAGAAAGATTGAATAGTCACTTGGTTAAGTTTGACAAAAAGTCAAACTTTGGTCGGGTCAAAGTCAATGAAAAAGTCAACATGTTCGGGTCGGGTCCCGAACTATTTTTCTGAGGTTCTTATTCATATATAAGCTTGTTAGAACAAGTTACATGCGAATCGGAGGTCCATAGGGTGCCAAAGATTTTTCATAAAATTGACATGTTGATCAGAACCTGAACACGGCTTATGTCGCGCCGCGACGTAAGCTGGCCGAGCCGCGGCACATAACGTGTGCTGGTGCCTGGTTGGTTTCAATTGATCAAGTCTTTTTCCGAACTTCGATCAAACACAAATCACAACCCGCAACCATTTATGACACTCATTATATATCGTTGGAAAGCTAATTTGACAAAGAACACAACTAAACCCATTTCACCAACCGAAAACATTATTTGCAATAACCGACATTTCAAATCAAATGATCAATCAATGCACACATTTAATGCAAGTGCACATTTATGATTCGGGCATTTAATGCATACATACAACACGCCGTTTTGTAGGTAATCGAGCATACAATACAACTAACTACTTACTAACAATAGTTCATGGCATTCAATGCATCAAATATTCATTTCAAGCTTATCAAACCCTAACCCAAATTCACCAAAATCACTAATCAAGTTTATGGAGTTTTCTCAAGCAACCTACACATCAAATTGAAGCTAGTGATACTAGGAACACATTTAATACATGCATTTATAACATTTAACAACATTCAAGCAACCAAATTACCAAATCAAACACACCAAAGTTCATATTCAAGCTAGTTACTTCAAATAACGAAATCGAGCATATAAATCATATAATCATGTTAGACTTGAGCCATAGACACTAATTAACAACTTTATAAGTTAAAAACATCAAGAACACAAAATCTAATGATTTTAGAAAGTTACCCAAACTTGATGAAATCGGTATGGAATCGAAGAGGAAGATGAGAGGATTCCGAATATGCAATTTGTTTAGATGGATGCTTGCTCGATTTGATTTGGATGATGAATCCTTGAAGTGGTGTTTGAGAGATTTGGTGAAAGTATTAGAGAAAAAGGAAAAAGAAAAAGGAAATAAATGAAAGGATGAGAGTGAAGGGTTAACTAGTTGAGCTAGTCACCTCTTTGCTCTCTTGGCAACAATGGTCCCTCTAGTTTCATTCCGTTGCATGAATTACCTAAACGAGATATTTAAAAACGCGTATCAACGGGAGATGTTATAAACATATAACGGACTTTAAATAATTAAACGGAAAAGTAAACGGAAAAAGGCGGGATGTTACATGAGTAGCTCGCGAGTAACTCGGCTTATTTACAGCCCTAATTGAAACACACTAACCTAAGCTCTTCATCTTCAAACACCATCAATTAACTACGCCCCAACATCAAACAAAGTCCATGAGCAACCAAAGCCGGTTGAAACTCGCGAAACGATATATCCACCACAAACCGCAACCAAATTTAGGCCAAGAAATCACCCAGTCAACTCACAAAACCCAACAACCAAACAACACTACCTCATTACACCGAGAGGAAGAAAAAGCAGCGGGGTCTAACCGGATTGTACGTCACTAGCGTCCGGAAAACATAAAACCTCCAACAACGTCACACAATGACCCGTAATATACCTATGTCATAGTAAAGACATTAAAGCGGTAAGAGAGCTCGGGAAAGAGAGGATATGAAGAAGGGATGATAGCGGCACAAGATCGATCAATAGATATACAAATGACGGAAAACAAGGACCAAGGCTAGTGTGAGGGTCTACGTGCTAACTCCAATGAGTTTAAGTCAAACGAAAAACGATTGCAACGACCTACCAACGCCGGTAAAAATTCGGCACCACACACACTAGTATACAAGTTCATTATCAACCACTAGTATACAAGTTCATTATTTTAGTTACTAACGTAAACCACGTTAAGACTCGAGGGACTATTTCAGTAAATTACCGAATACTCCGTATTTTGTTTCACTAGTGGAGTCCCATTTGTATTTGTATTTTTCAGATTAAAACAACAAAAACAAGCCAACACCCATATCACTAGGGTTTTTGTACAATTAAAAAGGGAACCAACAAATTCGAAATAGGTGTTTATTCAATTTCCATTTTTATCTCAATTCAAACAAGGGTTTTTCTGGGCTTTTGCTCCCAATCAAATTGTAGTAAACATTTCGAATAATGATGCTAATTTCGTTCGTTAATCAAGCTTATTAGTCTTTCTTTTGAAGACCGTTAATATAATATACTTGAAGATGATTGCAGAAAAACCAATTTGGGTTCGTCATGAAGGCATGCAAATTTATTCAATTGATATACAACCCGGTGGTCTTCGATTTGCTACTGGTGGTGGCGATCATAAGGTAATTCTATTTTTAATTCTAATTATGCATTTTCATCTTTCTTGTTTTGTTACTGTTGTACTGTGAATAAAGGTTACCTGATAACCGGTTAGGCCGCGTAAAAATACTCCCTTTTCCTCTTGACCAAGGTGGTTTATCCTTATGGTTATTAGTAAATGTATATTGAATTTTTATAAAAATTATACTCATGCAATTAATGCCAATGTACAATGAATTAATGCACGTTAGCGACAACTCGGGCTGTCTTTAGCAAAGACTTAACGAACGTATTACATAGTTAGTGTAGGATCGCTTTAGCCCAACAACATGCCCAATGAATTAATGCACGTTAACGACAACTCGGGCTGTCTTTAGCAAAGACTTAACGAACGTATTACATAGTTAGTGTAGGATCGCTTTAGCCCAACAACATGCCCTATATATAAGGACTTGAGTTCTTTAGAACTCTAAAACCAATTGGTGACAGAGGGAGGTTCGCGGTGGCTTATATGCATACATTAGTTTCTTTTAAATTCTGATGTGGGACCTTGGTTTGCACCCATTAAACGATTATCTACAACAGATAGTGGGAGATTGTTATATTAAAAAATACATAACTGGTAGCGATAAAGTATGAATATCATAGTTATCGATCTTTATCCTCGAGTTTTTGAACAATTTGGATCACGATATGGACTATCAAACATTATATCCTTTTTTTTAGGTGTTTAAATTAATACCAAGAATTTTTGTTATTATTTTTCTGAAGGGTGAAGATACAAGTTTCATGCTGCTTTATTTGTAATTGTATGAAAAATGACGTTTGTTTATCATGTAGGTAAGGATTTGGAACATGAAATATGCTGACAAGATTCTGAACTTGGATCCGGATAAACCCAAGTTGGAACTTCTTGCTACTCTTCGTGATCATTTTGGGTCAGTCAATTGCGTTAGGTGGGCCAAGCATGGTCGCTACATTGCATCAGGTTCAGACGATAACATTATTCAAATTAACGAGCGAAAACCCGGTTCTGGAACCACGGAATTCGGTAGTGGTGAAGCACCCGATGTTGAAAACTGGAAACTTGTTTTCACTTTGAGAGGCCATACTGCAGATGTGGTAATTAACAACATATTCTTTGAATTTCGTGTTATAAAGTTTAATTTTTTATTCCTTCAAAATTTTGTATTGAAGTTGTGATTCTCGTGCCTAGAGTAGGTGGATCTTAATTGGTCTCCAGATGATTCGACTTTAGCAAGTGCAAGTTTGGATAATACAGTTCATATATGGGATATGTGTAGTGGCATCTGCACAGCTGTTTTAAGAGGTCATTCAAGTCTTGTTAAAGGGGTTACGTGGGACCCTATTGGATCGTTTATTGCAAGTCAATCAGACGACAAAACTGTAATCATTTGGCGAACATCAGATTGGAGCCTTGCACATAGGACAGATGGGCACTGGACAAAATCGGTATGTGTTTTGAGTATAGGTGATTGGTAAAAGGTCAAAACGGTTAATCTGGAATCACATTGTGTTAATTTTAATTATGTGTTTTGACTTTTGACTTTGACTTTTTATCGCTCCAGATTGGATCTACTTTCTTCAGGCGTCTTGGGTGGTCCCCATGTGGCCATTTTATTACAACGACAAACGGTTTTCAAAAGCCAAGACATTCGGCTCCTGTTCTAGAGAGGGGAGAATGGGCTGCAACCTTTGACTTTTTAGGCCACAACGCACCTATAATTGTGGTAAAGTTTAATCATTCGATGTTTAAAGATAACAGGAAAAATTTCAAGGAAGCAAAAAATGTTTCTGCGGGTTGGGCTAATGGGTCCTCGAAGAACGGTAAAAACGAATCACAGCCGTACAATGTTATTGCTATCGGGAGCCAAGATCGAACCGTTACGGTGTGGACTACCGCAAGTGCTCGCCCTCTCTTTGTTGCTAAACATTTCTTTTCTCAAAGTGTCGTTGACTTATCTTGGTAAATCACACTTTCTTACAACCAATCCAAGCACAATTGTTGTAATTATTTTATAGAATGGCTAGAATTCAACACATGTAATTTCCATTTTTCCAATATAATAATTGAATATATTCTTAAGTTTTTTTTTTTTTTTCCGCAGGAGTCCAGATGGGTATTCCCTATTTGCTTGTTCGTTAGATGGGACTGTGGCTACTTTTCATTTTGAAGCCAAAGAACTTGGTCAAAGGCTAAATGATGTGGAACTAGACGAGTTGAAAAAAAGCCGTTATGGTGACGTTCGAGGTAGACAAACTAACTTAGCCGAAAGTCCTGCACAATTGCTTCTTGAAGCAGCTTCTAAAAAAGTTACGGGTAATGTCTTAAACAATAATTCATCCACCATGAAATCATCTTCCAATTTAGCGATTGCATCAAAGGTTGAATCTTTACCCGATCTTGGCAAGAATCTTGATAATAATGTGTCGAATAAAGCTGTAGTTCCTTCTGTTCGAGTCTCTAGTCCCGTAAAGCAAAGAGAATACCGACGACCCGATGGTAGGAAACGGATCATACCAGAAGCCGTCAGAGTTCCTGTTCAAGGGGATAACATAAACATTTCCGCAGCTTCTCAATCTCAGACGGTTGACTTTTCGAAGTCAACAGAGAACGGTGATTTAGGGCTTCGTGATCGTGAGGGTCCACCACCTGCTAAGCGGGCGATGGTTGGAGGTGTAACGGCCCGCGCCACCGTTAGTGACAGTCTAATAATTGAAAAGGTTTCGACAACCACCGATAAAGACGGAAATATTAGTGTTGAACCGATTGGAGGTCCAAAGAATTTGGGTTCTGCTAAACCCCTTTCGATTAGGGTAATTGATAGTAAAGGAGGAGATGCACCGTTTGTATGTTTGGAAGCTCGTCTTAAAGAATATGCTGCCAATGATATTATTGGTGTTGGGAGTACGGGTGTGATAAAAGAAACCGAAATTTCTTGCACAAGAAATGGTCAAACTCTTTGGTCCGACCGCATATCCGGCAACGTTACGGTTTTGGCTGGAAATGCCAATTTTTGGGCTGTTGGTTGTGAAGATGGATCCTTGCAGGTTCGTTTTCCAATTTCCATCGTTTTGGTGTTTGCAGTATGATTTGGAGTGTCTGTTTGGCCGTGTTGATTTATATCCAACCCAAACAGTCAAACACGACATGATGATTAAATATACAGGCCTGGGATTTCAATCCTGACCTGGATACTATAAATCTTGACATGACCCATGTAATAATTGTTTGCTTAATTATGTTGGTGCGTTATTTTGGTTTGCGTTCGAACCCTTTTACTTAATTTGGAATTTATCCATATAAACAAACTCTTTTAAACTTAATCCGGTTAGTGGGTCGACTTGTTTACTCTTTTTCAACTCGAACACAATTTGAAAACATAAACTTGTTAGGATTATTCAATCCTACCATATTTATCTTTGTCGGGTCGTGTCGAGAATTGCGTTATCTATTGCAATAATTGGATATTTATCTTTAGTAATACTTATGTTTATTATTTATTCTGAAAGGTCTACACAAAATGTGGAAGGCGTTCTATGCCGACTATGATGACGGGGTCTACACCCGTATTCATCGACTGCAACGATTCTTGGAAATTGTTGGTTGTTACAAGGAGAGGCGTTTTATACGTGTGGGATCTTTTCAATCGCAAGTGTATCGTCCATGATTCATTGCATTCACTGTTGGCTTCGGACCCAAAGTCAACCGGTAACAATGACACCCAAACTTTTTTTTTTGTTTTTTTTATATAATTTATATGGCGTAGACTTAAAGTTGAGCTTTGTGTGCTCTTCCTAATTTGTTTTTTCAGGTTTAGTAAAAGTAATATCTGCGAAGTTATCAAAGTCTGGATACCCACTTGTTACGTTGGCTACACGTCATGCCTTCATGTTTGATATGAGCCTCATGTGTTGGCTGCGTGTTGCCGATGATTGTTTTCCCGCTTCTAATTTTGCCAGCTCGTTTAATCTCGGGTTTCCTCAAAATGGTGAACTGGCAGCCCTGCAAGTTGACGTGCGGAAACTCATGGCTAGGAAACCAGGCTGGAGCAGGTATGTATTAATAATGGTTAGCCGATTAATCGGTTTTTGGAGAGCTCCGAGTCCAGTAATCAAACTTGGTCAAACTCACTCAAACTTGGCCAAACTTGTTCAACATCTGTCAAACTTGGCCAAACCCGGTTAAAACACGGGATTACTCAGAAAATCGAGCAAAACTTGGTCAAAACTCGGCCAAAAGTTGGGGTTACTCGGAAAATCGGTCAGAATCGGTAAAAATTGGTCAAAGTTAAACTTGCTCAACACTTGAGTTCTCTCCGAGTTGCCGAGTACTCCCTAAAAGGTCCCGACTGAGTACTCCGCAAGTAGCGAGATTGCAACCTTGGTGTTAATAAAAAATCTTATCTTTTTATTCGGATTAATCGAGTCAACAGAAAGCGTCGATTTATTGGCGTCTTGACCGTCGCTTAGAGCCTAAATTGAACTTAAGGCAGGTTTAAAACTCATGGAAATTTGATTCTACCATTTTGCGTCTCACTTTTTTTTAAACCTAATAAAAGATTGAGAGGAACGACTTTGTCTACTCTTGGGGTGTTTCACTCTGGGTGACTGGAGAAAAAGACTTCTCTTTATTCTAGAATAAGGAAAGGATTGTCTACACCTTACCTCCCCATACCCCACTTATACCCCACTTATGTAGGATTGGGTTTTGTTGTTTGTTGTTGTTGTTGTTGTTGCGTATCTTTTTATTCCATTAAAATTAACCGAATTTTCTATTTATTAATTTTTTACTGAATAACTAAATTGCTGTTTTGCAGAGTAACTGACGATGGAGTGCAGACACGTGCCCATTTGGAAGCTCAGTTAGCATCTGCATTGTTGTTGAAGTCTCCAAATGAGTATAGACAGTGTCTCTTGTCATATATACGGTTTCTAGCAAGGTTGGGTTTATATTATATCTAGTTATGAAAACTTTATAGAAGATATTTATCGCTAAATTTCGTAAATTTGCAGAGAAGCTGATGAATCTAGACTGCGTGAAGTGTGTGAGAACTTTCTTGGACCGCCAACTGGAATGGCAGAAACCGCTACTTCTGATGAAACGAATGCCGCTTGGGATCCTAATGTTCTTGTCAGTCTTTTAGCCTCTTGTTTATTTGTAAATGTTTACTTTTATCTTATACTTTATTAAAATTTACATATTATATTCGTTTCAAAATCCCGATGATATAAGTTAGGGGTGTTCAATATTCGGTTTCAAACTGATTAACCGTAAAATGAAGCGAATAATATTGGACGAAAACCAAACCGAATTTGAATTCGGTGGTTTTCAGTTTGGTTTCGGTTAGGTTTTGGTTCGGTTTTCAAATCTGAATTTGGTTTTCCGTTTCGGTTGTTCTTTTTCGAATTTGGTTCAACTGAAAACTGAAGTAAATAATAAACATAAAAAATTATTAATATATATAGTTGAATTTAATATCGATATCTTATGATCATTTTGATTAAATTATGATTATTCCGGTTTTTCAATTTTAACCGAAGAATTTGGTTTTCGGTTCGGTTTTAGTTTTGAATTTGTATTCGGTTTCGGTTTTACTTCCAAAAATTTTCAAAACATAATCAAATAAACCTAGGACTCCGAAAACCGAACTGAACTGATGAGCACCCCTAATATAAAATGGTTTACTTAACACAACCTCTATTTGGCAACCCTTTAACTGCATAAGACGTCAATATTTTATTTCTTTTGAAGGTATCAGATATCAGATAAACCTTTTAAATGTGATTTGTCAAATGGAAGATTAATATTTTTGTCTATATATATATATATATATATATATATATATATATATATATATATATATATATATATATATAGTGGTAGGATCAAGAGGGAAGTAACCATTCGGGGGGAAGCGGGGGGAAGCAAAAACTTTTTTTTTTCTTTTTCGTTTTTTGAAAAAACTTTGTTCACGAACATTATAGATGAGATGAAAATATGAACATTTAGTAGAGACACTTTTTGATAAATGTTTTTATTTTGGCGGGAAAACGCTCGAAGAAGTAATATATAACAATTATCGTGTTTTTTGAGCGTATTTTGAGGTTTTAGCTATTGGGGTTTAGATATTAGGGTTTAGATATTAGGGTTTATAGGGTTTAGATATTAGGGTTTAGAAATTTAGGGTTTAGGGTTTAGATTTAGGGTTTAGATTTAGGATTTAGATTGAGTTTTTAACACGAACGGTTTAGAGTTTAGAGTTTAGGGTTTAGGGTTTGGTGTTTTGGGTTTATGGAATAAACCCAAAACACCAAACCCTAAACCCTAAACTCTAAATCGGGCTAAATTTTACTTCACAAAACATGAAAAAAAAACGTTCATATTCTTCACGAACAATATTATATTGAATGTTATTTTTGTCGATCGTTTTCCCGCCTAAATAATAACATTCATCACGAGGTGTCTCTTCTAAATGTTCATATTTTCGTGTGATCTTGATGCCGGAAATTTTTTTTTTCAAAAAAAACGAATTTTTTTTTTTTGCTTCCCCCGCTTCCCCCCGATTGGTTACTTCCCCATTGATCCTGCCCCTATATATATATATATATATATATATATATATATATATATATATATATATATATATATATATATATATATATATATATATTATGTGTAATATCCTTAAAATTTTGTTTTACTAATGGAAAATATTATCATAAAAAATCTGTCAGAGTTTTGAACTTTGAGCTTTGAACTGTACAGGGAATGAAGAAGCATAAACTGTTGAGAGAAGATATTCTTCCAGCAATGGCATCAAACCGTAAAGTGCAACGGCTGCTCAACGAGTTCATGGATCTTTTATCCGAATACAATACCTCCACCCCCAATCCGGACCCACCGGCTGCTAACACTAGCAACATGATCACCGAACCACCAGAAACAGATCAAGCACCATCAACAACTGAACCACAACAAGCGACTAATGTAGTCGTTCAAACAGATTCTGTATCTCAACAGATGGATAAAGAACAACATCCACCAAGATCGGATCAAATGGATGTTGACCCACCCGGAACTAACAAATCTGAACCGGTTCCAAATGAAATGACATGTTGAAGTGTGTGTTTTTATGTCCGTTTTATAGATATAACGTGCGGTCTAATCTTACTTGTATTGAGATTTCTGTTGTCATGTTTCGAAATGTTGTGTATAGGGAGGATTTGTAGCATCACTCCATTGTTCTTGTCTCATTTTAGTGTTCCATAACATGAACTACATGATTTCAAGATCTAATTTTGGGGTTATAGATTCTTCAAATTTAATAATTTTACTTGGATAAATCCTGAAACAGCTGGAGAGACTATAAGATTGTTTTCAATCCTGATTGTGACGTAAAAAACAAGTGATGTACTTTTTATTGATGTGACAAAGTCAAGAAGTGAAGTTTTTTTAAAATGGAATGTCAAATTGAATACTAAATTTGTGGTGAGTGATGCGGTGATATATTATTAATAGTTGGGTATAAAATATATTAATTAATAATATATAAATATTAATGGTGAAATCTAATTGGTTGACCAAAATTTGACACCCTTTTTCGTTTATGTCAGATTTGTGACCAAGGGCGAGTCTACATATACCCGTGTGGGGTCCCGTGACCCCGCTAGTTACGGAATTTTTTTTACAAACGATAATTAAAAATTTTACAGGACACCACTAAATATAATTGTATGACCCCATATATTTTTAAGTTTAAAATTTTATCGTATGAGCCACTAAAAGATACTTAAAAATTAACTCACACTTATGATTTTATAATATAAGTCACTAATAAATACGGAGTATACAAATATATAAAGAAAACTGAACTCTTTTTGTTTTTATTTCCTCATACACGGTAACACGAACACACATTTTACGCTTTTGCTCACCACGACAAGACCTAATTACAATTTTGTTCTTCAATTTTTGGCAAAATTGGAATTACAATTTTAATCCGTCATTCATATATATATTCATATATATGGTAGTACGATTTATTCTACTATTAGATTGTATTAGCAATGATGCAATTGTTAGATTGTATTAGCAATGATGCAAGATGAATTTTATCGTATGCAACCGCATTATTAAAAGTAAAAGTTGCATTTAGTATTTGATAGATTGAATATACGATATTTTTGTATTAATGATATACTTTTGTTTAATGATGTTTGTAATGACCCGACCCGACCCGACCCGAACCGACACATTCAATTTTTTGTTTTAGTAAGTTATCGAGAAAAAAATATAGGACCTCATTGAGTTACGATCCTAGATTCGTCACTGTTTATGACTGACGGCTCGGAGCGTTAAATTTTGACGCCTTGTTACGGGCGACAGGGCGTCAAAAGTGTGACGTTGGATTCCCTGTCATTTGACTGAAGATTTTGACGCCCCACTAGAAATAATCTAAGTACGATGCATTTGAGCATCTTAAAGTGTAATATTAGTGCTTATAAATTTGAAAAATTGATTTATTTAATATTGTCCAGCATTTACTTATATACTCCATGTACACTAAAACACAAAATGAAGTGAATAGTAATACCTCGCGATGTCTGAATAACGTCATCATATATATATATATATATATATATATATATATATATATATATATATATATATATATATATATATATATATATATATATATATATATATATATATATATATAGGATCCAGTGAGAATTTTTTTAGTGTGAGAACTCTAGAAACTCAAAAATATACTAAAATTCGAACAAAAAAGAGACACGGATGAACAAAAAAGGGTACAGACAAACAAAAAACACGGTAGTCGAGCAAAAAACAAACACGGACGAACAATTTTTTTTGTTCGAATTACCAAAATGTAGAACACATTTTTGTTCGACTACCAGGATTTTTGTTCAACTACCCGTGTGTTCTACATTTTTTTGTTCGACTATCACATTTTTTTTGTTCGACTATCACATTTTTTGTTTGGCCGCCTTTTTTTTGTTCGTTCTTCCCATTTTTTGCTCGACTTCCCCTTTTTTTGTTCGGCCATGTCTCATTTTTGCTCGAATTTCTCATTTTTGCTCGAATTTCAGTGTATTTTTGAGTTATCAGGGTTCTCACACAAAAAAAGTTCTCATTTGATCACTCCGCTATATATATATATATATATATATATATATATATATATATATATATATATATATATATATATATATATATATATATATATATATATATATATATATATATATATATATATATATATATATATATATATATATATAACATTGAGAAGGATGACTTTCTCTACTCATAGGATGTTTTACTTTACCTAGAGAAATGACTTGTCTTTATTCTAGGATAGAGGGATTGTCTGCATCTTACCTCCCCATGTCGCACTTATGTGGGATAGGATTTTGTTGTTGTTGTTGTTGTTGTATATTATATTATATTAATATTATTATATTATATTATATTATATATTAAAGAGGGAAATGAATGGTGTCCTCCTGATTGGTCGGGGGTGCTATTCACAATTTTTTTTTACCTGTTCACGATTTTTTTTTATTATTCATGGTTTTTTTCCCTTCCTAACAAGGTTACAAAATTCGCTATTCGGGGATCAATCGGTCGGGATTTTAGAAGGATTAATCGGCAATTCGGAGATTAATCGGATTGTACTGTATACATTTAAATATTAAATTTTAAAAATTATATGTGTAATTATAGAAAAAAACAATAAATATAAGATAATTTTAAACATAATTATCTAACATTGTTCATTTTGCTTCAAAACTATAAAATTCTATGTTAAATTCATGTTAAAATGTTAACCATTTTTGACTTGACTTTGATTACCAAATTCGATTTTGATCCATCAATTGACGTTAACTCTTTAATTAAACGGATTCTTAGAAATCGGAACGGATTGCTCTTAAAAATGATTAATCGGTGATTAATCGGCGAGTAATCGGGTTTTTTACAACACTGCTTCCTAGCAACAAAGCGCATGCACTGTTCACGAGTTTTTTTATTACTCTTCACATTTTTTACTTTTACTTTTATTTTTTATTTTATTTTATTTTCTCAGTATGTCTTTTATCATTTGGAGAAGGTGAGTTATATAACATATGTGAACACATAATATGTCTTTTATCACTTGAGGAAGTGAATTAATTAGTGGCATTAGATGTTAGCAACAAATGTTGTCTTCACTACAAGAAAAACTTTCGAGGTTAATCGATGATTGTATGCTTCTAGACAACAGGACACGACAAGCACCGCTTATAAAAAAAATTGTGCTTTCAAAAGTTGAAATATTCATGTGGAGAGTATTGAAACGACGGATACCAGTCCGTACCGAACTCGAAGAGGTATTGATCTCGATTTCGTACTGAACTCGTGCTTTTTTGTTTATATGCTACTGAACAACATTGTAGCACAATTTTCACTGTCTTCGTGTTGTAATTGGGTCGGGCTTCCCGCTTGGCCCGTTCTCTTGTTTGATGAAATTCTCTTTTCAAAGTAAATAACTTAGAATAGACAAAAACACAGAGAAAACTAAGGGAGAGGAAACGTGTTTGAATTAATTTAAGTTTTACGTTTTAAGTAAATAAAAAATATTTCATGTAATTAATAAAAAAAGTGGTTGGATGAGATTATTACAATTTTCTTTCCATCAAGTTGTTCAGGAAAAAGTTTGGTTGGAGGCATGAAGGAAGTCAACAAATTAAATTACCTATAAATGTATGAGTAGGTTGGAAAGTACATAAAAACAAAATAGTTTAAGATGGTTGAATCATAGAATTTTTTTTTTTTTTTTTTTTTTTTTTTTTTTTTTGATGTGTCCTTTAAACACTACCGTATTATATCTGCATTTTATAAAAGCAAAAGTGACAGTTTTTTTTATCAATAAATACTGTTAATAGCAATGGATACAAATCCCGGGTTGTATTGGTATAAAAAAATTGTAAGTACGATTGAAAAGTTAAAAACGTGGTAAAAATGCATTTTAGAAAATGAATTTTATAAAACTACAATTGTTAAGTTATTATTAACGTGTTTTAAATCTTTATACAATACACTAACCGCCACTTCAAAATCAATCTGCAACGGCTATATATACAAGTCATACAAGTATAGGTAGGGATGTCAATAGATCGAATATGAATTAGACGATCTCATATCAATATTCATATCGATTTAAAATTTTAAATATTCATATTCATTCCTTTAAATATAATTCAACAATCTATATTAATATTTATTGAATTAAATAGGTTAATGGATATACGTTAGGTGTTAAAAAATATTGTTAAGATATTTCTATTAAGAAACGAAATTATCAAAATATTTTTAACAAATATAAATATAGCGTAATATAATAAAATACACACCATAAACGTGTAAGTTTGCCGTCAATTTAGCAAAAATATTATAATTATAAGTAAAGATGTGTTTTCTAGTGACGTGTAATCACTAGGAGTATTAATTTGCCGCACATGTTTTGAACTACTTTTAATTATAATCCCGCAATATACTTGATTAACACTTATATGATTTGGAGTAAAATTTGACTTACCTAGGTTAATTTATGTATTTTTTATTTGCTAAAAATCGATGATAAAAAAAACAAAATCTCAAATTACATTAGATATGTATGATTATATATATATATATATATATATATATATATATATATATATATATATATATATATATATATATATATATATATATATATATATATATATATATATAAAGAGAGAGAGAGAGAGAGGAGAGAGAAGGAGAGAGAGAGGGAGGATCCATAAGGAAGTGATATGTAGAGGGAAGTAAATTCTTTTTTATTTCGTTATTTAATTTTTTTACAAACATTAAGATTAGATAAATATATGAATATTAAAAAAAAATACTTTGTGATAAATGTTATTATTTTAACCTAGAAAAGGCTCAGAGAAATAACATTCATCGTGATAAATGTTATATAGAAATTGGCTTTAGAAATTTGGGTTTAGAGTTTAGATTGAATTTTTAACTTGAACGGTTATGAGTTTGATGTTTAGGGACTAAACCCAAAACACTAAACCTTAAACCTTAAACTTTAAATCGGGATAAATTTTGAAAAAAAAAACTTCACATGAGTTGAAAAAAACGCTCAAAGAAATAACATTCATCACGATGAATGTTATTTTTTCGAGCTTTTTATAGGTCAAAATAATAACATTTATCACAAAGTATTTTTTTAAATATTTATATTTTCATCTAATTTTAATGTTTGTAAATTTCTTTTTCAAGAAAAACGAAAATAAAAAAAATTACTTCCCCCTTCCCACCCACATGTCACTTCCCCATTGATCCCTCCCTATATATATATATATATATATATATATATATATATATATATATATATATATATATATATATATATATATATATATATATATATGTGTGTGTGTGTGTGTGTGTGTGTGTTTAATGATATTTAAATATTTGTATCTTCACAAATCATATTTTCGATAATAATTTAATAGTTTATTTTATAATGTATATGTACAAGTATACGTAAATATATATGTGAATATATTAGTACATATGTATACACGGATATATGTATATGTATTTCGGGTGATAATCGATATATTCAAAGTTGATAATTATCAATGTCATACATATCATTTCCAAAATAATTTTACATTATCCATATCCGTTATTCGCCAATATTTATCACAACAACAACAATAACAACAAAACCCAATCCCATATGTGCGGGGTATGAGGCAGGTGAGACGTAAACAATCCTTCCTCTACCCTAGTAAACAGAAATCATTTCTCCTCCCGAGTGAAACACTCTAAGGCTAGAGAAAGTCTTCCTTCTCTATATTCGACGGATGGAGAGATTGCTTCCAAAAGGACCTCCGGCCCAAAATATTAAATAAAAAAAAAAAAATAATAATAATAATAAAACAAATAATAAAAGAAAAAAAGTAATAAAATGAAATAAATAAAAAATTTATATATATATATATATATATATATATTATATATATATATATATATATATATATATATATATATATATATATATATATATACAAAATAAATGAAAAAATGAACGCCATGAAAATGGTAGAGTCAAATTTCCATGGGTTTTATTCGTGTATGGAGTTCAATTTAGGCTCTAAGCGACAGTCAAGTCGTCAATAAATCGACGCTCATTGTTCATTCACTTAATAGAGCCGTACAAAAAAACATAAAAAAAACTTTTAGAATGCCGTGCAGAGCTCAAAACAAGTCAAGAAAAGCTACAATAAAAGAGAATAAACATATATGACCACATACAAACAACCATAAACACACCTAAACATACATATCTACATACATACATGGAGCAAACCTACATACATACCTACATACACACAAACACGCATACATACGTACCAACATACCTACATACGCATACATACATACATACATACATACATACATACATACCTAAACATACCTTACATATGCATGCATACATACATACATCCATACATAAACATAAATTATGCTAACATATATGCACACAAACAAACAAACAAAAACAAACATGTCTAGAAACCTACATAGCTACATACACATACATCCATACATACACAGACAAACATACAAAAGAATACATAAGTCACTCTACCTGAAGATACCTACATACATAGACATTCGTACATAGATCACTATAACGGAAGGCACATACACACATACACACCTACCCACATACCTACTTAAACCTACTCGTCCATTTTAATGGATCGTAAAGATATTCAAAGAACCGGATATCCATTGCCATGTCAGTAATAATTATTAGAGTATTTCATATATGTGGCCTTGTTTTACCGTTGGTGTTATGAACCTTTAATATTTGTTTTAATGAAATTATTTACCCTAACTAACTTTGGCAGTTATTCGATGATATTTTCCTTAATAACATTATTTACCCGAATTAACTTTAGGCAGTTATTCGATGGAAGTAACGAAAATAACTACCATAACTTTATATTCAAGGGATGTGGTCATTTTTCCATATGATGTTAGATTAAGAATTTTGTTTAGAACATCAAGAACTTTGTGAGAAATTTCTCAGTCGGATTATTAACATCGGTATTTGAACCGACAAGGCCGTCTCATGAATTTTTAAGGTCGTGTTCGAAATATAAAATAGGTCTTCATTAACATTATATTTTTCAATACACATATAATATAATCCGAAAGTAATCAACAAACAAAAAATTCTCAAAGAAACCGTATCAAAGTGTTTTATTCTCGAATAGTTGTCTTCTCATTATATTTGAACTGTTTCTAGTCAATACTCTCCGATATATCAATATCAATAGTTATCAACGTCAATCCTTTACGACTCTTAATTAATATATTAAATGACCAATGAAGGCCTATACATGAGTTAAAACTTAATGCATCATCAATTAACGAGATTTGCACATATCTTTTATGTCTTCATAATATTTGAATTCGCCTTCAACTTTTCTTTTAATTGCGCAAACTGTTTTAGATTTGATATATTATTTCGTTCTATGATTGAAAGAATAACATATGGGTCATTCAATTTTTGGGCCCTTCCAAAATTTTGAACCCTTCCAAAATTTTGAACCCTGTGCAATTGCCCACACTCGCACATCTTCTAAGACGCCTCTGGGAATCTACTATCTCTAACTCTATGGCATCATCATCTAATCATATGATTCACTCAGTTCGACAATCAATTAAGTATTTTTTAATGTTCTTGTTACAATGTGATTACATAATATATCATTTATTATGATGTATTAATTTGATATATGGTATTAAAGTAATGTTAAAATTAAATCAAATGATCATAAAAAATAGGAAAATATGTGTCTTTCTTAACAATCTTAATTGTTACTGACCATTGAATGAGTAATGAATCACTTATTTGACAATAAAAAGTTTATATGAAAAATTAATTTCAAATATAAATTTGAATATTATTTTTAAAAACAATATTATATATTACGGTTGGTATTTATCATTATAATGATGACAGTTATAGAAATTTCCATTTTCATATTGGGTAATGCTAAATCTATCCTTAAAAAATCAAACTAATGATGCGTATAAATGATAATCCTTTTTATGTGCATCACACGTGCTACACATGTGCGCTTTATCAAGTCGTGTGAATGTTATGGCGCACCAGACAAAGACTGTTGTATAGTGATCATGTGATAATATTCAAATGTTAACCACTTTATTTTGATGATGACACCAAGTCTTGTGTACTTAAACAACGTATAGAACAACACAAGTTCACAAGTCTACACAATCTCTAGCAACCAACCAATACACAAAACCGTTAAGTCAAAAGAGTCATTTGAAAAATGATTGAAGGAGAACGGCTAGTCCATGGTCGACCGCAGGTCAGACCGTGAGATGCCCTGTACCCTGGTTCCACGAAACAAGGTACACGGTCGACTCCACGGTCAGCAGTGGGTCGACCGTAGTTTCTCCTGTCCGAATTTTTGATCGAAAAATGTTTGACTACTTCGGGGCATCTATAATTTACAAAACGTATTTAAACATGCTTACAATAGTTGCCTCCTTCATATCCAAATGAGTTTTGGTCACTAGAATGCTAATCTTGGTTAATCACACCTAATGACGTCTTAATGACACTTTAGCTTGTGATCAATGTTAAACACAGTGTTGCTAAATGTTCTTTTGCAAAACCATCCTTTTAAATCTAAAATAAATATAGACATGATTAAGATGGTCATTAAGTCCCATCTAAGAGATGCTCTCCACTTGATTAATCATTAAGCATTACTTACATGCTTAAGTATGCTTATCTCTTTGTGATTAGTGTAACTTCCTAGAAGTCTTCATATAAAACAAATGGGTCTTATTTGGAGGGTTGCAAGTAACCAATGAATGCATATACTTGCAATCAAATGTTGACAAATGGTTTGAAGACATGGGACATGGTGTTTGGCTTGTTGTGGTTTGTCAAAGGATAAATACAACTTCCAAAGAGTCTTAACAAGATTCAAATTAGTTTCATTTGACTTGGTACAAGCAACCAATGAGGCAAGATACATCCATCAAAGTATTGACAAATTGTTAAAGACATGAGATATGATGTTTGGAGTGTTGTAGGTTGTCAAAGAATAAAAAATCTTCATTTTCCATAATGGAAGATCAATGACATAAAAGAAGACTATGTGACTTTCCTCTTTAGCAAGCTTATGTCCACTTCAATGAATGCATCCAAAAGTATAAGATGAAGGTTAAGGACTTATAGGTGTATTAGGCATATTTTGAAAGCTCTATATTGGGTAAAGAAGCTAAAAATTCAAAGGAAAAAGAGCTCCAACAGATATATTGAAAAGCTATCTAATATGAGCAAGATCGATGCACGGTCGACGGTGAAGTCAACCGTGCACCATCTGAGAGAATTTTTTCTTTCCTATAAATACCAACATTTGCCAAACTTGAAGACCACCTCTTTCCAACACACTTCCAAATCAATATGAGCTGGTCTCCTAAGCTTCAACAACACATCTTTAGAGAGATCGTGATTAAGAGAGAAAAAGAGGTTCTACTTAATCAGTAGAATTATGTGTAAAATCCAAATCTTAATTTCTATCATTTGTGAGCTTGCAAACTATATTCTTTGATAGTAATCAAAGAAGTAGTAGTTCTCTTTGGAGAATTTGTAATAGTGGGTGACATACTAGCTTTAGGTTAGTTCTTATGGTAAGACCATTATTGTACTTAGTGATCCCTCTTCCTTAAAGGGAATTAGGAAGTTGGTTAAATTTCTAGTGAGAAATTTAGTGCTTGTCCAAGGTGAAGACAAGTGAGATCTAGGTAGTCTTTGGGGTGATCGAAGATGGTGATGATGTAGCTTATTAAAGAGGTTTTGGTGTAGCTGGATCTCCACCGTCTCGATTAGTGAATCGAGGAGTGGATTAAGGTGAATTAGTTAGCATCCAACCGACCATTATAAATCCTTGTGTTTGTGTTCTTTACGTTTATCTTTTGCAAACACATACAATTTTATGTTAAACCTCATACTTTGGTCTTAAGACAACAAAAGTAATCGAAAAAGTTTTAACAAATCACTAAGGAACTATTCACCCCCTCTAGTTCCTTACAAATGGTATCAGATCGGTTGCTCTAATCTTTGCTCAAAAAACGTTTTTGTCATGTCTAAAAACTATTTTGGGAAAAAATCCGAGTCAAAGATCTTGAAACTAAGCTCTACTTGTTTGGAGAACGCAATAGATTTTGGATGAGTTAGTCTTGAATCACGATGAAAATTTTCATATGAGAAGCAACTTCAAGACACTCGCGTGATGTGGAGTCAAGGATCGAACCCGAATGCTCAAACTTACATCCATTACATTGAGGAAAAATACCACCATTCACATGGTGAGGTAAGCTTGCTTGTTTTTAGTAAAAGTCTTTAATATTTGTGTACTCTAAATGTTGTGATAATTAACAAAACATTGATTGAAAAGAAAAGCTTGAACAAAAAAACATTCTTTGAATAATCAAGTTAATTTTTTGAAAAGTAAAGTATGTAAAAAAATGTGGGGTTAGGTCAAAATCACAACTGAAACTTAGGTCAATGCAATGTATGTGATAATTGAAATTACTTGTACCTTGAATCCTTGCATGAAAAATAACATGAGTTATTGTTTGATGTTTACTTGATTAATTGATCTTGCATGCTAGAATACGTAGGTTTTCACACATCTTAGAGCCTTAAGTGATAGACATAATATCTAAGATTAGACTCTAAGCATCTAAATAAGTATTCTCGAAACTCATATAGTCAAACAAAAGGTTACTTAGGGGTAATAATAATTTGAAACCAAAAAATCACTAGCTTGTGACTATTTTGAACAAGAAAAAGAATTACCTTTGTTCGAAAATGATTAAAAATGATGATATAGTAAAACTGATTTTTAAAGTCAAAGATACCAAATGATAAACCACTACTTGGCTTTAAAAGACACCTTGAGTAAACCTATCACAAGCTTTTTGAAAACACACTTTATAAAACTCAACATAGTGCCAAACCTGTCGGCGTTCGAGCCTACGGTCGACCGTGGATCGACCGAATAAGCTCTGATCAAAATGTGCTTTCGAGATTTTTAGATCAGTCGTGATTTGACACTTTCAGATGTTGATTCTTTTTAAAATGGTTATAACATTAGTTTTATATTGTTTATTGGAAAGATTTAAATACTTGCTAATGTAAAGCTATTTATTGTCATCAAATGACACTTGTTTAGATGTCAAGTTTTTAACCCATAAGTGATAGTGATTCTCAAACAACTATAAGTGTACAAGACCAATTATTCTCACTCAAGACATGGACTTAGTTTATCAAATCTTAAAACATAAACATGTCTAAAATGATAAACTCTAGTGTTTGAGAAAGGTACTAAAATGGGTTAGGGCGAGAGTATTTAATGTTAACAACTCCGGACCCAACAAACATTGGGTACCAAGTTTTACATCACCAACAAGTTTTAGGTTTGGTAACAAGTATGGTGGAAGATGATGTAATCACAAGTACTCAAAATACATGCCCATGATAAATATGTCACACCAAGTACAAAGAACATGATGATGGTGACGTAATATTGGATGGACATATTTGAGGAATAATCATCGGTGAAGTCCAAATATGTCACACTTTTGAGCCGTTAAAAGGGCTATATGCATCATGGATATCATATGCTTTGGAGATTCAGGTGATGGTGGATCGCTACTGTTTAGAAGAGTGGTGTATGTGCATTAGTTGGTTTATGCATAACCTCTTGGTTCTTAAAGGAACAAACACATGTAGCTCTCTCTCTACTACCAAAACATTGATCTTGCTAAAATTGGACTAGTCAACCTAATAAGTGATTATTTGAACACCAATTCAGCTTTGATCATTACATGATAAGTGAAATATTAACATCCTGTTTAGGTTATACATATGTTCATCACTAAGTATACAAAGAGATATGCTCTTAATTGAATAACCCGAAACTTAGTGTATGATTTTCATGTGAATAACATTTTGACTTATCATATCTGCCTTATTGATCACTATTACTTGACATGCTTCAACTAGTATGCTCATCATGTTGAACAGATGTGCGTCATGCATGTTTTAAGCTTATATATAAATTAGATCGTTATGCATGATTACATATATTAGCTTCAACATGCTACTCTTACTTGTATTCTTACAATATGTATTCAACATGCTATGCTTATATTATGTGCAATATCCTTGACATGCTATGCTTATGATATGTGCCATATGTATGTCATGCTTGTGTCCTTACATGTTTGTTTGGAATGACTATGATAGTATATATAGTGTTGCATGATATGATTACGTGAGCTACTCTTACTTGTTTGCCATTGATATCGGCTAAAAAGTCATGTTTTTACCCCCGATATTGAGTCCCAAAAGCATAAAGTTCAAAGCTTTGTCGGAAAAATAATCGCTTTTTGGTTAAATTTGTAGGTAAAGTAATTACGAAGACGATGCAAAAAGAATCAAGAGAAACGGAGCTAAAACGAAGATTCTAGTGCGAAAACGGTGAAAGACAAGAAATCAAGTTACGATCCAGTGAATCAAGGCTGACCAGACCAAAAACGGACTGCCATACGGCTTGCCATATGGCTGGCCAGTATGGGGTACGGCCTACCAAACGGTCCAGCAAACGGCCCCAAGAAACGGCTTGCCTGGCAAACGGCCTGCCAAATACGGCCTGCCAAACGGCTTGCCAGCCGTTTGCAGGCAATTTTCTAGTCTATTTAAAGGGCTTTTTGTCATCCAATTTCCACACATCTCTCTTCACTCTCTCACTACAATACCCTTTCTCTCACTAGAGCTTTCAAGGCCTTCTCACCTCCGAGCGGGAAATTAAGTACCCGGAGGCGAACGCCGAAGATTGTAATAGGAGCGGTCTAGAGGTTGTCAGCACTTGTAATGGTCCAGATCTCGTATGTAAATGGTGAACACTTTCCTTAATTTAATAAAGTTATTATCTTGAGTTGCTTTCATCTTGCATGATTATCAATCTGTTACAAATGTTTATTATATGTTGAATATATTATCTGAAACTTATCATACTGTTATGCTGAAACCTTGACGGTTTAGAAGTTTAATTTACGGATCACCCTTTCCGCTTATTCACGTGGCTATAACCCAGTATTAGGACCTGATCAACCCTAGGATACAAGGTAAGTAGTTATGTGTGCTTAACGTCACAATAGGGATATAGTACCTACGTACGAATAACCACTTGTTCGTCATAAAAGAGCTGCCCATTTAGGTTGTGATTATAGTTAGCATTAGAGAGTTCAGTGAACACTAGCTTACTCAAAAGCATGATTCGCGTCAGAAGAAATAATCTTGAGATATTGTAAGATGATCCGGGTTTGAATAAGTGATCGCAAAGGAGAGACTTCTATCCCAATTAGCAGTACCTTAGAATATCTAAGATTGCACATCTGTTAATGTTAAGGCATAGCATAGTGATTAAGTGGTAGGATATTGCTTTAGTTAGACCAACTAGGATTAAGAAAAGCTGAGACTTTCCTTTATAGGTATACCACTTTGTTCATGTACCTAGGATTCATTCCGTAAGGTCGTTTAAATGTTTTAGGTTAACGTTGGGAGTAGGGATATCCGTCTTAGCCAGAATCTTCAAGGCCTAAATTCTTATTGACAAATCAGTTAGGTTCATAGCCTAGTTGAACGAGGTTTAGTGTTTATCCTAGGAAGTTAAACTCTTGCGATAATTCCCCTTCAGAATTCTATTCTTCATACCTATCTATCTTTACTTTTATTGTCCAATTACTGTTTTATTTAGTTAGTCTTAATCTATCACCTCTTGTCACTAGGGTTAACTATATAGGCACTTTTGTCCCACGTTACTGAGCAAACATATAAAAATACGTACCTGAGTTATATTTACCACTTACTCGTTAAAAGGAAGACAAGTAGGTGAGTTATAGCTAGGGACCCCAGCTAAATATAAATAATAAAACCATTACTTGCCCCCGTGGTAGCCGATTCTGACGCGTCGCGGCCTAACGACACCGTGCAAATAAAACCGTCCGTTTTGGCCATATCACGAGGGAGGTAAGTTTTTGGCGCCGCTGCCGGGGACTTATTTTCTGTCTGTTAAGGTAATGGTTGATTCTATCAAGATATCTGAGATTCTTGGGTGGTGTTTAAGAAAGAAAATTATACACAGACTTGGTTGTTGGATTTTCCGAACAGTCTCCAATTATATTGGAACCAAAAGGATCATGCCTCTCCGTTGTCTGCCTGGCCACTTGTTTCAAAGATAAATTGACAAGAAACACACATGCTTAACAAGCAGAGAGTTTGTCGGTATAGGATTTAAAGTCGCCATTACAGTAAACCCTTTTCAAAATTATAAAAACAAAATATTAATTATGGTTTTCATTTCTGTAGTTTTCAGTTCAAACTTAACCGACTACGAAGAAAGTGCGAATGGCAGTTGCTCTCCCACAACTTCAGAAACCGGCGAAGTTTTTCTTTATGAACCCAAAACAAATCTAAACCCTGATGAATCTCATCAAGACTTAGTTCTTGATCCTTGTAGTCCAAGAAGCCGGATAATTTCATCTGACTTACAGATTTCATTGCTTTTGGATAAGTTTTACTCAAATGAACCAGGATTCGACCCTCTTCATGATCCAAAAGTGAGGCTCAGTCTTAACGAACTCCTGATTATGGAAGATGAAATGCGGAAAGAATATCCAACTATTTTCAATTATCCAGACTTGTTCGAATTTAATCCTAAAGAGATACGACACCCTGATAAAACAAAAGCTCCGTTTATTGGAAATCTGTTAAATCCTAGCAGAAGGTTAGACGTCTATAGAGCATTCATTAGGCACCTCTATTCCTCAGACTTCCCGTTTTCAACATTTCAAATCAATCTGTTAAAAGAGCTGCGTTCTCAGATGCGTTCTCTTCACAAACCGTTAAAAGAATGTGGGGATGACCTTTTTGTCAAGTATCGGGATGCATAAATTGATTTCAAATTCGATTTAGAGTTTTTCATCAGTTTTCTCCCTCACTTCACCAATAAGAAAATTTCTCCAATTCATATAAACCGTTATGTCTCGGCAATGATCTCTGAATTAGAATTTTGGATTGAAAGCAAGAAACCTAACCCTATTTCAACATATGGAAACTGAGATTTCTTTTACTTTGATCCAGCCTCATTTCTTATCAAAAGATTAACTGAAGCTTTTCCGAATTCTACCGAGGAAAGAATACATCAGAATTTCTTCTCAAAAAGAAAGGAAATATATTCAGAACTCGCACAATCCTCACTATGTCAAAATTTTCATTTACAACTCCGCAAAGGAAGATCATTTGGGAAATATCTACAAATTTTAAATTTACTATCGGTGATCGTGACTGCGCGAAAGATCTTTTATTTCAAGACACAGTGTCAAAACTTCTTTTCGAACTTAATTATAGAGATACTGGACCAATGGATGGAATTTCAAACACTAAGAAAGTTAAAAGGGCTTTGGTTAAACTTATGGATGATATCGGAGATTTACAGAAGCGCGAGTGCAAGATGTTAAGTGATTTCGAAATATTTTCAGTACACTCCGCTGATTTACTCTGGATGGTCAAAGAAGCTTTAAACTTGTCTTTCTTTCCACATCATTTCTGGAATTTAGTTGTAGAACCTGTATAATTTGTGTTTTTAATAAAATAAAATAAAATTTTACTCCATTTATTTGTCTTTTCTTTTCTTATTTTAGTTTGTTATATAAAAATAACCGGATTAAAATCCGAGGTAAAATTTTATTTATCTTTTCTTAAACCCATTAAAATTTTAAAATCTTAAAAAGTTAAAAATTTTGCAAGTCGGGTCGGGGAAATAAGCCCACGAGCCACACGGGCCAATTTTTTTCTCCTTTTCTTCTCTTTCTCTCCTTTTTCTTCTCCTTTTTCTCTTTTCTTTTTTTCTCTTCTCCCCTTCCCTGTGAGCTTCGGCCAACGGCCTCACCACCACCATCCCACCATCAAATCTCAACCAAAATCAACGATTCAAAGCTCAAATCTTGTTCTATCTTGCCTTCTAAACTCGATTCCATCGTCAATTTGGCATAAAAGGTACTCTTTCTTGGTTAAAATTCGAATTCTCTCCTAGAGTCAAATTTTTCACTTTTTGGAAAAACCTTGTTTTTGACCCAATTTTGATTCCTTTATGCTTAGATAGATAATGTGATTCCTTTGTACTAGTTTTTAGGCTTGATTGAAGCATTTTGGATAGTTTTTGGCTATCGATTCGCTAGTTGAGGTTTTAGGGTAGAATTTGGTGAAATTCTTGAAAATTTGATGTCTTGCTAGCTTAGTTAGGCTTAGTAATGCATTAGGAGTGTTTAGAAACTGATTTTAAAATAAAGTAGGCTTGTTTGCTTAATTTTGATATTTTGGTCAAACTACACGTAATTAGGATTACGGTTTTTCCTATAGTTAAAACTTTTTTAAAACTTTGGATTGCCTTAAAACTAGTTCAAATGATGATATTATTGATTTGCTCGTGAAAATGTAGCTTATTCTTTGAATTTCCTTATTTTGTACGTTTTGAACAAAATGATTATTTTTCGGTTAAACGGCTTTAATCTTTGACTTTAAGATGTTATAGCTCAAGTTTGGTGATTAAAAATATTTAAGGTAATCAAAAATAGTCATTAGAATCATTGTATGCTTAAAAATCATCACATTTGGTTCAAAATTGCTTATTATGACTAACTTGCTATAATTATTATTTTTAGCAATATTTATTGTAATCACGGGTACACTTTGAATTTTGATTAAGAGTAAGTTTATAGTTCGTTTAAGTGTTGTTTGTGGTAATTTTGGCTATATTTGACTATAACAGGATTTTGGAAAATGCCATTTTTAAAGCCCTCATTTCGAAATTTTTCAAAAAATATATGCATTTTTGGATTCTAAGTCTTAATTTTTGGAACATAACTTATGTTACTTGATTTTTGCAGATGGCTAATCGTTTACCAAACGAGTATGAGTTGCCCCATTATCTCCGCGGGCAAGATAACCCGGCAGATAATGAGCCGGTTATGAGAGTTTGGATCAACCGGCCTAAAGCGGGTAATAAATATATCAATTGGACGATCTTGGAACAATGTGGATGGGTGTGATAACCCGTCCTTATCCACCTGGACGAAGTCATAAACATCTGGTCCCATTGAAATGATCGACTCCAAGTAATGTCCTTAAAATGAGCAAATGCACAGCGGAAGACTTAATTCGTACCTGAGAATAAACATGCTTTAAAGTGTCAACCAAAAGGTTGGTGAGTTCATAGGTTTATCATAACAATCATTTCCATTATTTTAATAGATCACAAGATTTCATATTTATAAACATAATACACTCGCAAGTGTATGAAAAGCATTCTAAGTGGTTGAGCACTTGGTAACCATACTTAATAATAAAAATGTTAAATTAAAAAAATAATTTAATAAAGATGATAACTTTAATAATAATAATAATTTTATTAACAATGATGTTTTTAGTAAAAATGATAGTTTTGCCAATAATGATTCTTTCAATACTACTATAGTTGTAAAAAAAATAACTTTTAATAATAATACATACTAATAATGATAATTTTACTAATAATGCTTATGTTTATAATTCTAATTTTTATAATCATACTAGTACTATTATTAATGAATATGATAATGAATTTTTATTAGGTTCATAATAATAATTTACGTAATCTAAATACTAAATTTATAAGAATAATAAGAATAATATTAGTAATTAGTAACACCTATAATAATAATAATAGTAATAAAATTATAAACTACCTTATAGGCCTATTTCAAAAAGTTTTGCACCAAGCAGGGTTTGAACCCGTGACCACCCGCTAATACACCCAACACCCTAACCATTTCTCCAATTCTACCTTTCTATTATATCTCTTAACCCAATTAGTTTTAACTCGTCATCTACATCAATATTTTGGCCCAACAGTAGCTTTATTGGATTTCAATGGTTACGGCCCAAAAATAAAACCTTGGCCCAACAGATAATACTAGAATTCTCAGCCCAATCTCATCACAATTTAATTGACCCGGTTATTTTGATCGGTAAAAAAAAAAGAAAAAGTCTAGCTGCAGTCGCCATCAATCTTCATCATCAATTATCATGTTTCGTTTATCACGGGCCAAACATAATCACCTTTACAGCTTAATCCTTGTTACCCATCCTGTCCCTAATCACCATCAATATTATCGAATGTCATCATCATCTTCGTTCGATCAAAAGAAACAAAAAACAAAGTGATGTGTATTCGTTTATTTAAACAAAAAGAAACAAAGTCACAATTTGTCATCTTCATATGTTGTTCTTGATGGCCTTCAAATCGATACATAAGAAGCATGCAATAATTTGAGTAGGTTTTTAAGTGGTTGTGGCATGCAAACGAGGATGCTAGAACAGTGGTAGCGGTTTTGGTTTTATACAAACAGGAAAACAGTAGCAGCAGGTTTATATGGTGGCTATATGTTTGATTATTTCCGACTATTTGCAGTAGTACATATCATAAGATTCGATGGTTTTGGTGTTCGGAGATGAAGTGGGTTGTTTCATATTGGAGGTTAGAGAAAGAAGAGTGTGAGATGACGGATAGTGGTGGATTGTGATGGTGATGATTTAGGTTATGGTGGTCCGGCGATAGGAGGTGGCTGTAAACGGCGGTGATGGAGTTATCAAGAGGAAGAGGGTGATGGCCAAGGGTAAACTAGGGTGAATGGTTGTCGACGATGAGATGGTGAGAAGATGGTGATGATGTGGCAGTTATGGTGGAAGATGGTGACGGTTTATGAAGGTTATGATGAATAGTGGTGGTGTATAGCGGTTGTGGGTAGCAGATGGTTACCGAATGAAAAAAAAAAATAAATCCCACGATCTCTATCTCTATATCTATGTATATATTTATAAGTAAAAGTAATATAAATATAATATTAATAATTTTTAATAATATTAATAGTAATAAATAATATAATACTAAAAGATGAATCAAAATATCATGTATAGTAAGCCATCAGGAAATTTGTCGACATCCTCACTTTTCGGATATTATTTCGTGGTCCATTGCTAAACAGTTAATATATAAAAGTGTTCCTAAAAATCCCAATTTTTTGGATTAAATATATTTAATTATTTCACTCATTAACTGTTTGAAACCTGCTCAAAAAGGTTCGATAATTATTTATTTTCTGTTCCAATTTATATGTACGGAGTACTAATAGTTAAACTTAAAAAGGTAAAAATATTTTTAACAAATCTAACATCTTCATAACTGGTTTACAGTTCAACTTTTATTTTAGTCTTTCATGAACATGTAATATATCTATATTAAAACTAACGAAACGTCAACCGAGTGTTACTGACGTTTACTAATTAGGCTCGAAATCATTTATTTTTCATATACTATATTTATATATAAATACATTTTAATATCAGGTTTTATTATATAACTATATATATATATAACTATATATATATATATATATATATATATATATATATATATATATATATATATATATATATATATATATATATATATATATATATATATATATATATTCCAATAAATATATTTAAAATTAACATTCACGTGTATATACATATATATATGTATCTATTTACAAATAGTTGTTCGTGAATCGTCGAGAACAGTCAAAGGTCAATTGAATATATGAAACAGTTCAAAATTTTTGAGATTCAACATTACAGACTTTGCTTATCGTGTCAAAATACAATATCGTATCGAGAGTTTGGTTCAAAATTAGTTGAAATTTTCCGGGTCGTGACAGTACCTACCCGTTAAAGAAATTTCGTCCCGAAATTTGATCGAGGTCGTCATGGCTAACACTAAAAATGTTTTCATGATGAATAAGAGTTGATATTTAGAGTTTTATCATTATTGATTAATATAGATAAAACAATTCGATCATGTGAAGCGTACGAGTGAAGCTATCACAAAAGAGGGAAAAGTTTCGTCTTAACTTTTGACGTAGTCATGGTGGATTTCCGGAATTCTAGGAATTTAAAGAAAATCTTCTAATCAGAGAGAAATGTAATAGCACGATTTATTAGCAATTTGTTGCAATTACGGAAGAACAGAAATATCAAAGAAATATTTCCGTGATGTGCTTAAAGCTTAAGTAGAATGAAAGAGTTATGTAACATGGCACATGATGAGGGTAAGATCTGTGAACCATCATCACATTCCATTAGAAATTTAGCATGACTTACTGTAATATAACCACGTTGGCCCGGCGTCATTATATTATACTAACTCATGCTTCAATTCCCTACACTTCTAAAAAAATCATCCATAATTTAAACTCTAATTTTATAGAAGGATAGAAACTGAAACAGTTTCTTTTATGAGGTAACATAGATAGCACGAGAAGATTGATGATTTCGGACGAAGATATTTATGAAGATATCTTCAAAAATATTGAAGATATTTATGACGATACTTTGAAATTTCTAGACCGAAAGATGATGTAGAAAACGTTTCCGCAAGGATTTTAACATGACTTCGGAGCAAGATTTTCTCTAAAGATTTCGGCGGATCCAGAATTTCCTGGATTCTTTGAATATAAGGGTTTGGTCTTTGTATTTGCCCTTGGTCTCCTTCTTGGTTAGTTCAATCTGTTTTTCAGTACCAAATCTCCTATCGAACGCTCCCAACACTCCATTCTTTATCATCAAACTCTTAGCCAATTAGGCCATCTACAATTTTACCGTTTCCTCTGCATTTAATGCAGCCATATCTGAATCGTCGGTTATCATTCCGAGATGGTTTCAAGAGAACTGTGTTTTGAGATTGATTAAACGTTGATGGTAGTATGGTGGAATATAAAAGATTCCCTGGTAACAATAAAAGTGCACGCATATATATCATAGTTATAATAAGGTTGTTTCGAATGAAAAGTCGAAGTTGACTTGCTGGAGCTGTGACAAAACTGGCTAATTTGAAAAGAGATTGGTAGTAACATCGCCAATGGAGCTAGCGCAGATACATGTTAATCGTTTACTCAGGTTCCGAGAGCTTTTCAGGTGCATAACTATATGCATCAATCTTTTCTATCGTAGATGAAGTGCGGCTGGTTCATCCTCTCGATCGAGGTGTTTTCAAGAATCAGGAAAGATTTGAACATGGATTGAAATCGTCAAGATTCAAATGAGGTTTAAGATGAAATCAAGTGGCAAACTTGAAGAATTGTTTAGTTTCATATGTTATAATCAATATTTTAATTCATTTTAATTGTCCAAAGTTAGTGGTCCAACAGTCCAATAGTCCAATAGTTCATATATATAGTTTAATATATAACATTCGAATTAATTAATACGTATCGTGACCCGTGTACCGGTCTCAGTATTGATCACAACTCAAACTATATATATATTTTGGAATCAACTCCAACCCTGTATAGCCAACTCCAACATTCACATATAGAGTGTCTACGGTTGTTCCGAAATATATATGTAGATGGGTCGATATGATAGATCGAAACCTTGTATACGTGTCCCGTTATTTATAGTGCGTAAAATAAATAAATATATATCATGACCCGTGTACAACGTATTGTCTCAGAATTAATCCGACGTATTGTGTACATGTGTCCCGATTTAAAGTGCGTAAAAGTAAATAACAAAAATTAAATGACGATAAATAAAATTGCGAGAATGTAAATTGCGATAATTAAATTACGATAAATTAAATGTAACCAGTTAGCTAGGAACAGTTAGCTAGGAACAGTTAGCGTGGATTCTTAACAATATTTCAATTAGTTAATTGGTTTGTTTCTAACAAATTTTATTTTTGTCCAATGTTTTCTTCGTTATGCCACTTGTTGGATTCTGATAGGTCAAAATCCAAATATGAAATTGAATTTGAATGAAAATAGTAGTTCTTTGGTGAACGGATACGTACATCTGTGGAGGTAAACATAATAGTAAATAATCGTTGAATCAGATTCGAAGGATGTACAGTGTAACTTATTAATGTGAAATCTAAATATTCCTCGGGTATTACCTACCCGTTAAAATATTTTCACCATTAACAGTTTGTACGAACGAATTTTTAATTACAATCTTTATGAAAATATACTTACATATATATTTTCTTCAGATGTAATATAGATTTAATGAGTTGATATGATATTAATCTCATTTAATTTACCTTTAGAACGAGAATATATAATCTCTAAAACATTAAAAATTACATAATCGTCATGTCGAACGAAGGTAATTGATGTAGAACGATACGTAGAATGATGATTATACTCTAGGTACAGAATGAGATGTTGAGGCATGGATTGTTGATGGTACTGGTGCTGTTACTGATGGTACTGTTGGTGCCGATAATGTTGCCGAAGCTAGTAAATTTTTACACCATATTCTCCAGATTGATTACTCGAGCGCGAAGTTCGTTGGCTTCTTCTATTATTCCGGGATAATTGTCGGTCGGAACGAGCGGATGAATAAGGTTTAGAATCTGAGTTATGATATAGTCGTGGCGAGATATTCAGGAAATGAGGGTGAAAATGGTGTTACGAACAGGTTCGCCGATAAGTGCTTCAGGTTCTTCATCAAGAGATGAATTCGGTTAGTGGAAGGGATCGCCTTCTGCGCGTCTCCATTGATTAAGTCAACTACGAACCCATCAGATGAATTGGGGATGGCTGATTGGTTGGTTCATTCTGGTGACACTTATTTCGGAGCTTAGGTGAAACTCCATATTAGAATAGCTGTCGGAATCCGAGGAATTCGAACTGGTTGAGGGATTCTTCTCGTACGATCAGATGAAGGATTTTTGATAAGAAATAGATTATAGGATTAAGATTAGTACCCTGCAATACATAATTCACATATGCATATATAATACTAAAATCCATAAGTTACGGAAGAATCTACGGAATATGTTAGGCAAAAGTAACTATAACAGATACGCTAAGATGTGAATTTATCTATACACTGTCTATGCAATAGAGGCAGTAAGACATGTCTAGACTAAAAATGATGAGCAGGTAATTTCCTAAGGATGATAAGTAGATGATTTCCGACTAGAAATGATAAGCAAAACTTTTGACATGCAGACTCGGTCGAAGTCCAGACTCACTAATGCATCTAAACAACTATCAGTTAGACACACTAATGCAAGACATGGTTTGCTAAGACCACCGCTCTGATACCAACTGTGATAACCCGTCCTTATCCACCTGGACGAAGTCATCAACATCTGGTCCCATTGCGATGATCAACTCCAAGTAATGTCCTTAAAATGAGCAAATGCACAGCGGAAGACTTAATTCGTACCTGAGAATAAACATGCTTTAAAGTGTCAACCAAAAGGTTGGTGAGTTCATAGGGTTATCATAACAATCATTTCCATTATTTTAATAGACCACAAGATTTCATATTTATAAACATAATACACTCGCAAGTGTATGAAAAGCATTCTAAGTGGTTGAGCACTTGGTAACCATACTTAACATTTAATCAACGTCGCATATTCCCTTTATTATGAAATCTCATTACACCGTACCAAGTGTAGTCACCGAAACGAAGTACTGTGCAACCGTTGAATACTGGTCGTCCAGTCCGGTTGGGGTTGTCAGGCCCGATAGATCTATCAACAGGATTCGCGTTTACAATACCCATGTAAATAGTAGTTACCAAGCTACAGGGAAATATGCCAGTGGTACAACTCAACGTAGAATATATTTTTAAGTACTTGTGTCTATTTTGTAAACATTTATAAAAGCAGCGCATGTATTCTCAGCCCAAAAATATATATTGCAAAAGCAATTAAAAAGGGAGCAAATGAAACTCACCTATTGTATTTTGTAGTAAAAATACATATGACGTCATTGAACAAGTATAGGGTTGGTCTCAGATTCACGAACCTATATTAATTGTATATCTATTAAATCATATAATAGAAAATGAACAAATATATGTATATTATTATTAGTGATATAATTTTTATATTAATAACTTATAGGTTTTATTATTTAATTAAATATATTCATTATATATATTTTAAGTAATTAAAGATATTAATATAGGTAAGTTATGTGTATTAAATATATATATTTTTTTATATGAAGATCCTTTCTTTGTTAATTTAACAATAATACTAGGTTAAGGATGGTAATAATAATAATAGTAATGATAATAATAAAAATGTTAAATTAAAAAAATAATTTAATAAAGATGATAACTTTAATAATAATAATAATTTTATTAACAATGATGTTTTTAGTAAAAATGATAGTTTTGCCAATAATGATTCTTTCAATACTACTATAGTTGTAAAAAAAAATAACTTTTAATAATAATACATACTAATAATGATAATTTTACTAATAATGCTTATGTTTATAATTCTAATTTTTATAATCATAATAGTACTATTATTAATGAATATGATAATGAATTTTTATTAGGTTCATAATAATAATTTACGTAATCTAAATACTAAATTTATAAGAATAATAAGAATAATATTAGTAATTAGTAACACCTATAATAATAATAATAGTAATAAAATTATAAACTACCTTATAGGCCTATTTCAAAAAGTTTTGTACCAAGCCGGGTTTGAACCCGTGACCACCCGCTAATACACCCAACACCCTAACCATTTCTCCAATTCTACCTTTCTATTATATCTCTTAACCCAATTAGTTTTAACTCGTCATCTACATCAATATTTTGGCCCAAAAGTAGCTTTATTGGATTTCAATGGTTACGGCCCAAAAATAAAACCTTGGCCCAACAGATAATACTAGAATTCTCAGCCCAATCTCATCACAATTTAATTGACCCGGTTATTTTGATCGGTAAAAAAAAAAGAAAAAGTCTAGCTGCAGTCGCCATCAATCTTCATCATCAATTATCATGTTCCGTTTATCACGGGCCAAACATAATCACCTTTACAGCTTAATCCTTGTTACCCATCCTGTCCCTAATCACCATCAATATTATCGAATGTCATCATCATCTTTGTTCGATCAAAAGAAACAAAAAACAAAGTGATGTGTATTCGTTTATTTAAACAAAAAGAAACAAAGTCACAATTCGTCATCTTCATAGGTTGTTCTTGATGGCCTTTAAATCGATACACAAGAAGCATGCAATAATTTGAGTAGGTTTTTGAGTGGTTGTGGCATGCAAACGAGGACGCTGGAACAGTGGTAGCGGTTTTGGTTTTATACAAACAGGAAAACAGTAGCAGCAGGTTTATATGGTGGCTATCTGTTTGATTATTTCCGACTATTTGCAGCAGTACATATCATAAGATTCGATGGTTTTGGTGTTCGGAGATGAAGTGGGTTGTTTCATATTGGAGGTTAGAGAAAGAAGAGTGTGAGATGACGGATAGTGGTGGATTGTGATGGTGATGATTTGGGTTATGGTGGTCCGGCGATAGGAGGTGGCTGTAAACGGCGGTGATGGAGTTATCAAGAGGAAGAGGGTGATGGCCAAGGGTAAACTAGGGTGAATGGTTGTCGACGATGAGATGATGAGAAGATGGTGATGATGTGGCGGTTATGGTGGAAGATGGTGACGGTTTATGAAGGTTATGATGAATAGTGGTGGTGTATAGCGGTTGTGGGTAGCAGATGGTTACCGAATGGAAAAAAAAATAAATCCCACGATCTCTATCTCTATATCTATGTATATATTTATAAGTAAAAGTAATATAAATATAATATTAATAATTTTTAATAATATTAATAGTAATAAATAATATAATACTAAAAGATGAATCAAAATATCATGTATAGTAAGCCATCAGGAAATTTGTCGACATCCTCACTTTTCGGATATTATTTCGTGGTCCATTGCTAAACAGTTAATATATAAAAGTGTTCCTAAAAATCCCAAATTTTTGGATTAAATATATTTAATTATTTCACTCATTAACTGTTTGAAACCTGCTCAAAAAGGTTCGATAATTATTTATTTTCTGTTCCAATTTATATGTACGGAGTACTAATAGTTAAACTTAAAAAGGTAAAAATATTTTTAACAAATCTAACATCTTCATAACTGGTTTACAGTTCAACTTTTATTTTAGTCTTTCATGAACATGTAATATATCTATATTAAAACTAACGAAACGTCAACCGAGTGTTACTGACGTTTACTAATTAGGCTCGAAATCATTTATTTTTCATATACTATATTTATATATAAATACATTTTAATATCAGGTTTTATTTTATATATATATATATATATATATATATATATATATATATATATATATATATATATATATATATATATATATATATATATATTTCCAATAAATATATTTAAAATTAACATTCACGTGTATATATATATATATATATATATATATATATATATATATATATATATATATATATGTATCTATTTACAAATAGTTGTTTGTGAATCGTCGAGAACAGTCGAAGGTCAATTGAATATATGAAACAGTTCAAAATTTTTGAGATTCAACATTACAGACTTTGCTTATCGTGTCAAAATACAATATCGTATCGAGAGTTTGGTTCAAAATTAGTTGAAATTTTTCGGGTCGTGACAATGGGCCGATGAGCTCAGGGGAATCTTAACCTTTCAAGCTGATGGTAGAACACACTGGGCCTGACAACAGTTGTTTGAGTTAAATGAGACAACATACAATGAGCCATATGCAGAATTTATGGCTACTTGGAGTTTTGATTCAGATGTTGATCAGGAAGATTATAATGATCAAGAGTGTATCCATTTCTGACACCAAAACCACACGTATAACATAACTCTCGCACGGTTTACAAAGTACTTGGAGTTGTATAAATCGTCGCAGCTCACCCGGTCAATATTCAAGAGGGGATTCACCACCTTGAATAACATAGATCACTAGGTTTTTTGGCGCGATTACACCACTGATTGGGCCTTGGAAATCGAGTAAAAAGGCATCCAAATTCACTAATCCCGTACACCGAATCCTTCACCACCTCATCACTAAAACCCTACACCCTAAAGCCCAACATGGTGGTGCTGTTACGATTGGCGATATGCGCCTGATGCACGCCATGATACATCACCAAAATATGCAGGTAGCACATCTCCTGGCTCAAGCTTTCACTAATGAGAAGAATTCGGCAAGAACAGTTGTGCCGGTTTTAGGGGGCGTTGTTACTAAACTTCTTCGTAGAATGCGCGTTTTGGGAAGTGTAGAACGGTTTAATTATAGGATCGGGGCTATGTCAGAAGAAATAGGGTATAAACTACTGAGCAGCTGGGATTACATTCATGTTGAGGGTGAGCAGTTAATCATTCAGGCGAATCCAGAAATACCTGGTTCTGAAGATCGGACAGTGCCAAGGGTGAGAGTACAGGGTTTCAGACCATATACGAGGACGCGAGATGGTAGTAGGCGGCGAGGTTCTCAGGAATCAAGGGATGAGGATGATCCCGCAGCACATGGACGTCCCACTGACACCCGCCGACACTCATCAGTTGGGGAGGGTGATCGGCCACGGTATCCGCCATACCAATAACACATGGGGGATCTACCAGGGTACGAGAGTTGGTTTGCCCAACATGCGATCCTTTAAAATTTGGATCATTTTGCGCACTATGCAGGCAGACAGCTCCACGTTCCGCCATACCCTCATGAGTACCCAATACTAGAATCCCACCGTGATCCCAGAGGAGCAGGCCCAAGCTACCAGTTTTCAGGACCTCCGCCTCCACCTACACATCACTACACACAACGTACAATTATCACGTCTGCACCTCCACTGCCACCTCCACAGAACACAGGGGCCAGGAGTTTTGTCGACGACCTGTTCAACACCGACCACATGAACGTTAACGTTAACACATCTACCGAAGCTCAGGAGTCGAGATAGGATCAGGTGTTGCAGCAACGCACGACTGCAGAAATTGCACAGGGTATTGATGGTATGGACGTTAACCAGCAGTGGGGTAGAGGTAGAGATTTACAGGAAGGAATGGGTTGGCAGACAGGACCTATGGTTTACACGAGCACATCATCACTTACTGGGTTAATTGCACGATAAGACGAAATACAGTTTAGAATATCCTCGGGCATGAACACGGAAGAGTTGGCAAACCAGTTCGCCACAGATGAGAAAATGACCGACGAGGGTCAGTCCAGATTGAGAAACCCGGCAAGGCCACGCAACAGCGTAATCTATTCCCCTCCGTACCCACCACCTCAGCCGTGACCATGTTTATTTTTGAACATTCGCATTATCACTTATGCTACATTATCTTATTTTTGTATGCCCGGTTCCGGGCATAACTATCTTTATGTTTTAGTATGTATGGTTTTTAGAATAATAAATTGCATGAATAAAACGTCACAAAACAAACGACGATCGAGACCGTACGAGATGGAAACACAACTTGGAGCAAGGACGCTTTGAACGAGGATGACGCCAGCACAAGAATTGAAGGATCAATAACTAGCGCGCCAACCGACCACACGTCCTGAAACCATAGGGGAGTACTACGTCTTCATCACCTTTTCAATAGAATATACGCAAACTACTATACCACATTGAAAACTATGTGTGGGATTGGCAACCCCACCAACATAAACTTTTAATAACACAATGCCTCTTTTAAAATCTAAGGTGTGTGATACGTCGTATCCTTAACATTGAGGATAATGTTATTTTAAAGTGTGGGATAGCAAATGTTGCACATAACGATTCTTGTAAAACCCTCAAGTTTTTCAAAAAAATTTGAAACTTTCCGAATTATAAAACACTAAGGATTATAAAATTCTATAAAAGATCAAAAATTTTTTGCTACAAAATAGACAAAAAGGGTAAAACAAGGTTGAAAACTTTTTGCAAAAATCAAAAAGCAATTTTCCAAAAGAGCATTACATAACGAAAGGCGCAAATCAACCTGCTATAATTGTTGTAAGGCACCCCCAAATAAGGCTTTATAAGCACTCATTTTTAGTGCTTCACTATATTTTCGTTGAGCGCGCCAATGCTAACATCTCGGAATCAGAACTTTCTCTTGATCTACATTTCAGAATCACACATTTTGACGAGGATGACTAAGTTAGAACTTCAGCTACTCATGAAGACAAAAACAACCCCCGCTACACACTTTCGTTTCCATTTCACTCCACAAATCCATTCACCTCTTCTTATCTATTCCATCCGCTTCAAAAATAAAAGAAATAAATCCCGACAAAATCATTCTTTTTCAGGAAAACCCTCTACAAAATTGCACGAGAAAAATGTGAGCATCCAAGCCAATTATCAAAGAAGATCGCCAAAAGGAGACCTCGAAAAAAAAAGCAAAAGATGCTTTCAAAAAAAAAAAAAAAAACTAGAGCAAAGTCTCTATAAATAAAGGTTCTGAGAAAGGGAGCAGAACTAGAAAAGATTCGAGAAAAGAAACTCCTGGCAGTCAAAAAGAAGGATGCTTATCGAGAAATTCTGGACAAAAAGCTGAAAGGATCACGAAAATCGATCTTTCAAAAAAAACCTCCTATCTATCAAAACCCTTCGCACTCTAGAAACTTCCAAACCCCCATCTCTTCACAATTCGAGCTGAGTCGATAACCGAAAATTCTCGCAAATAAGTGATGGATATTTGAGTCTTGATCAAGCCTATGATGAAGAATGTAAGCATGACTGGCTAAGAGTGACTTCATTTCTTAAAACTATAGGACACCCTAAACACTTTAGTGAAATGAGTGACCCGAGTGAGATAGCCTCAATTATGTAATCTCCTCTCATGCTTGAGAAAAAAGATTCGAGAATAGCAAAAAGAATAAAAAACTAAGTTTTCACTCATCCGTCTTGCGGAACAAAAAAAACTTGATCACTACGAATTAAAGTCCTCGCTGTTTTGAGTTCAGAAGTTTGCTTGAGGACAAGCAAAGTCTAAGTGTGGGATATTTGATATCGGCTAAAAAGTCATGTTTTTACCCCCGATATTGAGTCCCAAAAGCATAAAGTTCAAAGCTTTGTCGGCAAAATAATCGATTTTTCGGTTAAATTTGTAGGTAAAGTAATTACGAAGACGATGCAAAAAGAATCAAGAGAAACAGAGCTAAAACGAAGATTCTAGTGCGAAAACGGTGAAAGAAAAGAAATCAAGTTACGATCCAGTGAATCAAGGCTGACCAGACCAAAAACGGCCTACCATACGGCTTGCCAGTATGGGGTACGACCTGCCAAACGGTCCAGCAAACGGCCCCAAGAAACGGCTTTCCTGGCAAACGGCCTGCCAAATACGGCCTGCCAGCCGTTTGCAGCCAATTTTCTAGTCTATTTAAAGCACTTTTTGTCATTCAATTTCCACACACCTATCTTCACTCTCTCATTACAATACCCTTTCTCTCACTAGAGCTTTCAAGGTCTTCTCACCTCCGAGCGGGAAATTAAGTACCCGGAGGCGAACGCCAAAGATTGTAATAGGAGCGGTCTAGAGGTTGTCAGCACTTGTAATGGTCCAGATCTCGTCTGTAAACGGTGAATTTAATAAAGTTATTATCTTGAGTTGCTTTCATCTTGCATGATTATCTATCTGTTACAAATGTTTATTATATGTTAAATATTTTATCTGAAACTTATCATACTGTTATACTGAAACCTTGACGGTTTAGAAGTTTAATTTACGGATCACCCTTTCCGCTTATTCACGTGGCTATAACCTAGTATTAGGACCTGATCAACCCTAGGATACAAGGTAAGTAGTTATGTGTGCTTAACGTCATAATAGGGATATAGTACCTACGTACGAATAACAACTTGTTCATCATAGAAGAGCTGCCCATTTAGGTTGTGATTAGAGTTAGCATTAGAGAGTTCAGTGAACACTAGCTTACTCAAAAGCATGATTCGCGTCAGAAGCAATGTTCTTGAGATATTGTAAGATGATCCGGGGTTGAATAAGTGATCGCAAAGGAGAGACTTCTATCCCAATTAGCAGTACCTTAGAATATCTAAGATTGCATATCTGTTAATGTTAAGGCATAGCATAGTGATTAAGCGGTAGGATATTGCTTTAGTTAGACCAACTAGGATTAAGAAAAACTGAGACTTTCCTTTATAGGTATACCACTTTGTTCATGTACCTAGGATTCATTCCATAAGGTCGTTTAAACCTTTTAGGTAAACGTTGGGAGTAGGGATATCCGTCTTAGCCAGAATCTTCAAGGCCTAAACTCTTAGTGACAAATTAGTTAGGTTCATAGCCTAGTTGATTGAGGTTTAGTGTTTATCCTAGGAAGTTAAACTCTTGCGATAATTCCCCTTCAGAATTCTATTCTTCATACCTATCTATCTTTACTTTTATTGTCCAATTACTATTTTATTTAGTTAGTATTAATCTATCACCTCTTGTCACTAGGGTTAACTATATAGGCACTTTTGTCCCACGTTACTGAGCAAACATATAAAAATACGTACCTGAGTTATATTTACCACTTACTCGTTAAAAGGAAGACAAGTAGGTTAGTTATAGCTAGGGACCCCAGCTAAATATAAATAATAAAACCATTACCTTCCCCCGTGGTAGCTGATTCTGACACGTCGCAGCCTAACGACACCGCGCAACTAAAACTGTCCGTTTTGGCCATATCAGCCATGCTATATTATGCTTATGTTTTAACATGCTTGTTTGAACCTACTTTCTTTCATACATGCTCTAGCATCTAAGCTTATAAATATGATTGTTATGCATGATTATTTGCTTGACAATTGATCTCATGTATATTAGCTTTTGCATGCTATTCTCACTTATGTTTCTACATTCTGCTATGTGTAATATGCTATATGGATCTACATGCTTGTTTAAACCCACTTGCTTCTATACATGTCTGAAATTGGTAGAACTAGTAAAGTAATGTTGGTACTTTATGATAGTGTTGCATGATATACTAAGTCTTCTGCTCACTACATATTATATCACACATTCATGCTATACTAATCATCAACTCTGATATGATGCACAATGATTCTTATGCTTGCCATATATTATTATGTGAGTGCACTAACCCTTGATTGAAGGTTTATTTAGCTCGTTCAGTTCATATTCACTCCTTACTTGATCTTATGACTGTGTATGTTTCAAGAGGGAGCCATACTATCTTCTGCTATGTACGATTCAAGGGGGAGCATTACTCTAGGGCGCACTTAGTTCCAGGGGGAGCTAAGCTTTTTGCTTAGACAAAAGGGGGAGAAAATGTATGGTAAGTAACGTTAACACATGTGTTGTATTGTACGCTTAAGCACACTTACATAGGTTTGTCATAGTCAAAAAGGGTGAGAATGTTAGTTAGTAATCCAGTGATAATATTCAAATGTTAACCACTTTATTTTGATGATGACACCAAGTCTTGTGTGCTCAAACAACGTATAGAACAACACAAGTTCACAAGCCTACACAATCTCTAGCAAACGACCAATAAACAAAACCATTAAGTCAAAAGAGTCATTTAAAAATGACTGAAGGAGCACGGCTGGGTTCACGGTCGACCGCAGGTCAGATCGTGGGATGCCCTGTACGTTGGTTCCACGGAACAAGGTACACGGTTGACTCCACGATTAGCCGTGGGTCGACCGCAGTTTCTCCTATCCGGATTTTTGATCGAAAAATTGTTTAACTACTTTGGGGCATCTACAATTTACAAAACTTATTTAAACATGCTTAGAATAGTTGCCTCCTTCATATCCAAATGAGTTTTGGTCACTAGAACTCTAATCTTGGTTAATCATACCCGATGACATCTTAATGACACTTTAGCTTGTGACCAATGTTAAACACCTAAGTGTTGCTAAATGTTCTTTTGAAAAACCATCCTTTTAAATCTAAAATAAACATAGACATGATTAGGATGGTCATTAAGTCCCAACTAAAGAGATGCTCTCCACTTAATTAATCATTAAGCATTACTTACATGCTTAAGTATGCTTATCTCTTTGTAATTAGTGTAACTTCCTAGAAGTCTTCATATAAAACAAATGGGTCTTATTTGGAGGGTTGAAAGTAACCAATGAATGCATAAACTTGAAATCAAATGTTGATAAATGGTTTGAAGACATGAGATATGGTGTTTGGCTTGTTGTGGTTTGTCAAAGGATAAATGCAACTCCCAAAGAGTCTTTACAAGATTCAAATTAGTCTCATTTGACTTGTTGCAAGCAACCAATGAGGAAAGATACATCCATCAAAGTATTGCCAAATTGTTAAAGACATGGGATATGAGTTTGGAGTGTTATGGGTTGTCAAAGAATAAAACATCTGCATTTTCCATAATGGGAAATCAATGACACAAAAGAAGACTGTGTGAATTTCCTATTTAGCAAGCTCATGTCCACTTCAATGAATGCATCCAAAAGTATAAGATGAAGTTTAAGGACTTATAGGTGTATTAAGCATCTTTTGAAAGCTCTATATTGGGTAAAGAATCCAAAAATTCAAAGGAAAAAGAGCTCCAATGAATATATTGAAAAGCTGTCCAGTATGAGCAAGGTCGATGCATAATCGACCGTGAAGTCAATCGTGTACCACCTGAGAGAATTTTTTCTTTCCTATAAATACCAATATTTTCCAAACTTGAAGACCACCTTTTTCCAACACACTTCCAAATCAATATGTGCTGATCTCCTAAGCTTCAACAACACATCTTTAGAGAGATCATGATTAAGAGAGAAATAGAGATTCTACTTAATTAGTAGAATCATGTGTAAACTCCAAAGCTTAATTTATATCATTTGTGAGTTTTCAAACTACATTCTTTTATAGTATCAAAGAAGTAATATAGTTCTCTTTGGAGAATTTGTAATAGTGGGTGACATACTAGCTTTAGGTTAGTTCTTGTGGTAAGAACATCATTGTACTTAGTGATCCCTCTTCCTTAAAGAGGAATTAGGAAGTAGGTTAAATTTCTAGTGAGAAATTTGGTGCTTTTCCAAGGTGAAGACAAGTGAGATATAGGTAGTCTTTGGGGTGATCGAAGATGGTGATGATGTAGCTTATTGAAGAGCTTTTGGTGTAACCAGATCTCCACCGCAATTTGAGAAAGTTAGTGAAGATAACTCTTGACTAGTGAATCGAGGAGTGAATTAAGGTGGATTAGTTAACATATACTCGATCCACTATAAATCCTTGTGTTTGTGTTCTTTATGTTTATCTTTTACAAACACATACGATTTTATGTTAAAACTCATACTTTGGTCTTAACACAACAAAAGTAATCGAATTTTTTTTAAAAAAATTACTAAGGAACTATTCACCCCCCTCTAGTTCCTTACAAAGACCATGAGCACTAAGCAAGCACACAAGGTACAATGTGTGTTAGGACAATGTAAACGGTTGCCACGATGCCTGCGACAATTAGTGGTGCAGGCAATTGAAAGATCATACCAGGGTCCATTTTTGGCAGTTGACACAATCCCTGCAACAGGTAGTGGGGCAGATAACTGGAAGATCGTAGCGGGGACCATTCTTGCATTTACAGCCTTTCAGGTTCGATTGTACAAGACGGAAAGGACGATGTACCTTTTGTCCTGTGTCATTATTATAACACGCCGTCAAAATCCATTAACGAAATGTTAACTCTGGTCCTAGTGCTCGGCCTAACTTCTACATAACAACAATGTTCTACAATGGAAGCAACTAATACCTGAGATAAAACATGCAAAACGGATCAACATAAAGTTGAGTGAATCTACAGGTTTGAGTAAATAGTAATCGTATGTTTCATAAAACAGTTTCCATAAATCATTTGTCGAAAATCAGTTCTCAAAAATCGTGTATCAGTAATCGGTATCCGAAAATCAGTATTCAGAAATAAGTAAACATTTATCAGTTTAAACCACTAAGGTTTAATCTCAAAAGTTTGCATATATCACATATCAAGTGTTAAACTGTTTGTAAGATGTCAAGTTTCAACTGAGTAGGACATCAAAAAGTTCTTTTTGTTTCAACTGCTGGTAGACATTACCATGTCTAGTTTCTAGTTTGTAAACATCAAGTTTAAGTAACATTCATCGTAAGTTAGGCCACAAGATTTCTGAATTAAAAGCATCAAGATTTCTGAATTAAAAGCATCGTAAAAGTATACATTTATCATGAGCACTTAATTATAAAGCTTTAACCCTGCGGATAGCTAAAGCGCTACATGTCTTCCCTTTATCCTTTCTCAGCATACACTTATCAGGTGTACAAGTTGCAACAGAATAAGTACCTTGTAGGTTGAGGCGAGGTTTATCAAACTTAACGGTACCGTCCATATAAGTCGAGCTTACTTAAAGTATTTAATATAATTAAGCTAAGGGTTTTTTGATTTGAACTCATATGTATATTCGTTTAGTTACTCGTGCCTAATATGTAAAACAACTGTAAAAACAGTTTAAGAAACACTTTCAAAAGCAGCATGTATCTCATCCAAAAAATGTTGATGAAAAAGGGACTCTAGACTCACCTTAGCAAAAGCACTGAAATCTCTTATTAAAATCGTACAGTAGTCGAACAATCACGACCGAACAACACAACCTAGTCAAATAGGTCATCTTAAGTATACATATAGTCACACTATATCAACCCATAGTGTACGCAAAGTCTTAGTGCTCAGACTGACTCAATAAACAAGTAAAAGTCAACTAGTCCAAGCAAGTCAACAAAAGTCAACCAAAGTCAACCCAAAAGTAAACTTGGTCAAAGTGGTCAACTAAAGTCAAACATCTCAGTAGGTCATGAAATCATGGTCAACATGTCATTCCTAAGTCAAGTAACATGTTACAGCTCATAGTTCAACAATTTGCACATTTGTAGTTTATCGCGTGTCCTTAAAATACGCGCATCATAGAAAACAACGAGTACAACTCTTAGCACATAATTTATGAAAATATGGAAAACTCCAGATCACAACTAGACTCAAAATTAATTCCAAAAAGTCCAGACAGGGACTCATACGATGTCTGCAAGTTGGGTTTCAGAAAGGGTCTAGTTACAGTTTACCAAATCAGTTTCTACACGCGCATCAGTTTTAGAAAAATTCTATTTTAAAATTAAAAATAGATTTTAATGAACGGCCAATTGGAGATGACTCAAAACACTCCAAAGTTTCAGTAGTAAAATAATCAAAGACATTCATTTAGTTAATTTGTACAGATTATCCATACTCTACAGACCAATCAACTTTAGACAACAATCAGACATATCGTTTAGTCAAGCTTATAACTCATGGAAATTCACATTTTCAGAAGTTAGCATACAAATGAAATACACTAAAAAACATACAAAAAATCATATTCCAGAAGTTCATGGTCTCAATCAATTTCTAATTCACACAAGGTAATTTATTATGCATTCGAAAATAGTTTCAGCTCTCTTTAAAAAGCAAATCTTCGTTTTGACACACCGAGAGCATTACAAAAGCTTTTGACGTAAATATTAAGTCCAAATCGCATGATTTTTAACAAAGATTACAATGGTATACATTTCAATAGCTAAATCACAAAGTACATAACTCAGAAAATTCGTATATCATGTAAAACCTCAACGAAACTTCGATTAATCATAACTTGAGCATACGATAACGAAATCAATCGAAATCAAAGTCCAAACTTATTAATTTTTCGACATCTATTCATCTAAATATAATAAAAGATCAGTATATAAACCAATTTTGTGACGCCCCGTACAAAATCAACGTGTACGGATCATCAACAACAGGATCTTTACACGGTTACAACACTATATGCTGTTTTAAAACAAGTTTTGCATTCATGAAAAGGTAAAGTTTTTACCAACGTCAAATGTTTTACAAAAGATAATGTGCTTCTACGAATAGAGAACATTAACATAAGTACGTGACGCAAAGTTCATTACAAAACCATTGTTCAAATGTAACATAAGTTGTGAATGCAAAGTAAAAGTTCCATGATTGAGACATCTCTAAACAATGCAGCGGAAGTCTAACACAGCGAGTCTGTAATAGCAAGTCTATAACACCAAGACTATAACAGCAAGTCTAACAGCAGAAGCAACAACGTCTAAGCACCTGAGAAATGCATGCTTAAAAAGTCAACACGAATGTTGGTGAGCTATAGTTTGATTGTAAACAACAATGTAATGTAGACCACGATATTTCGTATTCAAAACAGTATCTAAAATCCGTATGATAAAGTATATGCTTATCCGTGGGCACCCGGTTACTAACTTAACAAGGAATATATCACCCCCTAAAAGTACACTTAGCGAGTGCGTATGTTTACGAAGTATTAAACACCCGTTGACTGCTAGTGCGACTAGCCCGAGTGGGGATGTCAAACCCTATTGATCCATATCTAAGATTCGCGTCTACCGGTTCATAAACCAATAGTTAAACGTTACCGAGCTAAGGGGAATCTTTGTGCTGTTATGTCACCCACACATATATAAAGTTTAAGTACTCGTGTCTAGTATGTAAAACATAAAAAGCGCATGTATTCTCAGTCTCAAAAATAGTTAAAGTAAAAGGGAGCTATAACTCACAGTGAATGTGCGGTAAAATCGATACGAAAATGTAAGTAAGTAGTAAGTCGGTCCAAACAAGTAAGTTGGTCGATCCAAAAGGTCCTCAACCTAAGTCAATGGTTACTAAGTCAGTAAATTGTTCCCCAAAAGTTTAAAAGTAAATAAGTTAAGTCTTAAATATCATCATCATCATCATCATTCGTAAAAGACAAAGTAAGTTTTCAACAAGAATAAAGATCGAAACAAAGAGCTGACTTCGGACAGCTGCTACAACCTCTATACCAACTGAAATGATGCACGGCTAGTGGCCAAGGCTCCGTTTGTGAGTCCTCTTACTGCTATCCAATTTTCAGATCCTAACTCGATGTCGTTTGACCATGGCGACGGTTCAAGCGCGAGTAGGTCAGAAATTTCAGCACGTCGTTACAAAGGCGTAGTGATTTTCGGAAGGCTATAAATCCTAAACTGTATATCGGATTTAGGTGAGTCTTAAATGAAAAGTCATCTACTCAAACCGAACTATCTGAAAATCAACTTTCCAGAAGTCCCAGGAGTCTGATCAGACCCCGAAAAACAGAAACAACTGCTCCGGTGGGTTTCTTGGTGCTTGATGCTTATCACGGTTCTCATCCTTGATGCATATAAGCCTCAAGTGTACAACTCTTTGATGTTTTAGCATCATTATGACCAAGTTTTAACCATCAACACACAACTAAAAGTAAAAGCTAACTTTCTACCTGTTTTGAACGTCAAGGTTGTCTCTTTATTGTATAATCACAATAAAGCTTCAACCTTTGTCCTTTTGATACAAGTTTATGCATCTTCATCATATGAGATGATGAAGACTTGATTTTTATCACATAAAAATCATAAAAAGGTTCCAAGTAAGTGAGATCTACAATAATAACTTAGATCTCAAGTGTTAAGAAACCCTAAGCTAGAAAGCTTGGATCTTTACAAGATTAATGAGACCATAAGCTAGAAAGCTAAGATCTTGTAAAAGTAATGAGATCAGAAACTTAAAAAGCTTAGATCTAAACAAAATAATGAAATCCTAAGCTAGAAAGCTTGGATCTTTAATGTTCTTGAAGATCCTTAAAACAAAAAGCTAGATCTACAAGTTACATGAAGATCATAAACACAAGTTTTGATCTTTTAACAAAATAAAGTGATCTTAAGCTTCAAAACTTAGATCCAACAAAGTAATGAAGATTCAAAGCTAAAAAGCTTGAATCTTTCATGTTCTTGAAGATTTCAAATCAAAGTTAGAATCTACAAGATGTAACAAGATCAAAAAGCTAAAAAGCTTGATCCTTTGATGATGATGATGATGTCGTGGTTAAGAAGAAAAAGAGAAGAAGAAGAAAATTCAAGAACTTACAATTTTAGTGTGAGAAAGACTAGAGAGAAAATTAGAGAGCAAGTGTGTGTAAAATGATAATGAAATGAAGTGTGAAATGAAGGATGAGGCATTATATTTATAGTAGTGGAGGTGGTGGTGGGTGTCTCCAAACTGTAGGCATCATGGGGGATAAGGGGGGACAACCTTTTGCTTTTTGTATGGTAGTGGTACAAAGGTGGTGCTTGTTGTTGGGATCTCATGCAACATGTGTAGTAATGGCTAACAAAAATGCTAGTATGTTGGCTCACCTAAATGGATTTTTGTCTTACATTTTAATGGGTCATAATTCCATTAAAATTGGGCTAACTTAAAAGTCCATTAGCTAGAGTAGGGTGGGCTTAAGTCCATTAAGGCAGAAAATCCATTAAGACTAACTACTGTGCATTAGTAAAATAATAAGCGTAATTAAGAAACCATCAAGCCAAGTAATTGTTATTAATAAATAACAATTAGTATTACGTAGTCATAATATTCCAATTATGACAAAAGTTTAACGTGTACCAAGTACATATCTCGTTTTAAACGACAAGTGACACTAACGATCGTAAAAGCATTCGAGGATCAAGTTAAGTGATTACGCACTTAACAACACGTTGTAAGATATTAACAAAAGTAATTAATCATGAATAAAGATCCCAGAGCATAAACTAGCTCAGTACGCACATATACACAGATTCGTGAAAGTATAGATCACAAAAATATAAGTCGAAAAAGTCGGGTTGTTACATTATCCACCCGTTAAAGAAAATTTCGTCCCAAAATTTTGAGGAGGGACCAACAACGGTACCGAATTTAAAGAAGAAGGAGCGTATCAAAGTTCTGAGAGACTCGTGGGCTCAGAAGTGAGCGATTTACCTTGAAAGGTACTTGGGCGTATAAAAGTAAGAATAGGTATATGCCATTAATTAAGTCTCTTGACCGTAGAGATCAATAAATTGATTTCGTTTCTTGTTGACATGAGTATGTCATCTGAATATATATATCCACAAAAGGAAAGATGATGTTTTTAGCCTTACAGGCATCTTCAGTAAGCTGGATGCTTGAAATGCATCATGAATGTTACCAACTCATCTAAAACATTGAGCGCTTATGTCGCAATACAAAGCTGACAGGTAGAATGGAAAACATGGTGATCACAACCATGCAATTTGGTGTCTGGATAGTGTTAGCCATGAATTTTACTAACCCCTTAATTTCGGAAGGAGATCATAGGCATAAAGAACCCGATATTTAAGAAACGTTTCATTTGAATAAATGAATTGAAATTTTAGCTGAGAGTGACTAATCAGACTTACATGCAATGCAAGCCATAATTATTTATAATGTCTTCAGGGCGGTCTGAACGAACAATGAAAGATATCACCCAGTTTACCATACTGCATGTGAACTTATCCTTGGATGGAATGAAAGCACAGTTCCACAATGTAACTATATGCTTTTAGTTACATGCTGAAGTTAGGGTTAACATCGACTAGAAAAATATATAGTTGCAACCAACGAAGGAAGAAATATATAGAGTAACCACATCAGTGTTATAGATGTTTTAAGCAGTCCCTTCCAAGAGGATAACAAGATTTATAGATTTTTAAAGTATTTTACATTACATTTCCGAAAGAAAATCGCACGAAAAGTGTGATCTTTGAACGAGAGTGAACTCTTCGTACCACGAGCGAGTTGATCTGAATTTTTACTTAAGGGGATGCGCAGATGAGAAGATGCGTGAATCCTTGGTCATAAAGAATGGTTTACTCCAAGTGAAAAGAATCTCAAAAAGGATTTCTTGTACCTCAACATACTGATTCATAGAGAAGATATTTACAAGGGGGTTGGGATTAGCCGTGAAATACTGAGAGTAGAAACCCACCTAGTGCCTTTCCTATAATAGAGTGACTACGGAGTGTACCTCAGAAAACTGATTTATCGGCCAGCGTTTTTGCCACGTCTAACCTTAAGAGGAACATTTCATGAGCGCAAAGACTTCCTAACAAATTTTATAAAACTGCCATCCAATGTGGCTCAAGAGTTTTTAACAAAGATCTTAATCGTAAGCTTCATCCCTAAACGGAGGACGAGAAGAAGTGTGATCCATACATGGTGTAGTCTAATACGAAAACCTTTAGTAAAGTCAACCAAGGAAGTTTTGAAATACCTTTAAACGTTTGATGTGACAACATAAACGAAACGAAGTTCCTAGTAAATTTAGAAGTATGTACAACGTGTACTATTTTGCACAAAACTATTTGACTTAAGTTAAACAACTCAATAAAGGAGCGATTTTTAATTAATTTGAAGGTATAACTTAGTATGTACTAACCCAAAATAAGTAAGGGTAAATTTATTAACTTAATTATATACATACATATATGATTTTATAAATCGCATAAGTGACAGAAAAATTTTATTACTTTCATTTGTCCATAAATCTCGTGAGGACCGCACAAATAAACAACATGTAAAAATTTTGATAAACATAGTTTTTCGTATTTCAGAGGTTACGAGTTGAAAATGATCGAGTGAAAAATCTTTGAATCATCGGGTGACATGTTACTAGGTAATGAAAACTAATGAATTAAATGTAGTTTTGATAATTATCAGGACATAAGTCTTTGGGCCAAAAAAGTTCACGTGCGAAGCCGTTGCTAAAAAGTGAGGTATGAAGGATAGAGCATGAAGATGAGAAGTTAATCGCTTCTTGACTCTGCAAAATGCCAAACAGGTTATGACTAATATTAAAGTCGGAATACTGGTGGTGTTAATATTACTAAATGAGAATCTTTTGGAATAAATCAGGACTTAGAGGTATGTAAGAAAGAGCATCGTTCCAACAGGTGTGGCAAATAAGATCCCTGGGGTAATGTAATACTTTTGAATGGTTTAAGTATTAGTAGATGCCCAAAGGCTCTGCATGACATGGCAGTAAGTGCCTTTATCACACACACACACACATGAATCTCTCGATTTCGACGGTTGTAAAGTCTTCACGATGACTTGGATACGAATAACACGAAAAATTTTATATAACAAGCAACGAAAATTTTATATAAATCGTTTAAGGTGACAATGTAAGAAAGGAAACGATGTTCTTAGTAAACATGTACTATTCTAAGTAAAATATCTTTTGAATAAAAGAATTGATTCGTAAAAGTGAAAGTAAAATTTCATATGTACTAGTCGAAAATAAGTAATTATTTACTTTATTATATATAACATATATGGTTTCTAAAATTTGTACGAATGTTAATAAAATAAATTTATTTTTATAAAACTTTGAGAGGATCGCACAGTAAAATAGTGTGTGTAAAATTTTGGCAAATAAAATTTTCATATTTCGGAGGTTACAAGTTGGAAAAAGATTGATGAGGATCGAGTAAAAGATTTTTGAAAATTTCGGGTGATATTTGAGCAACAATGTCACGAGGTAATGAAAACTATTGAATTTAAATGTGGTCAATGACTATTAGTAGGGCATAAGTCCTTCGACCAAAAATGCTTAAGTGTGAAGCTGTTGCTTATAAGTGAGATACGAACGGGAGAGTATGAGGATGAGAATTAACCGCCCATTGATTTTGGAAAATTTTGAATTGGTATGGCTAATATCGAAGTAAGAAGGGTGATGGTGTGATTATCATCAAATAAGAAATCTCTCGGAATACGTTAGGATTTAGAGTCGCGTAATAATGAGTATCAAATAAGATTCTTGGGTAGTCTTTAATATAGAATTTGAATCGCTGAAGTGACGGGATACAATTTCCTTTATGTATCGTTGTGCAAGTTTGTCCATTGTATCGGTTTCTTTAATGGTTAGAAAGTGAGCAGTTTTGGTGAGACGGTCAACAATAACCCAGATAGTGTCATAACCGCCTTCCGTTTTCGGTAGCTTCGTGATAAAATCTATTGTTATTCTTTCCCATTTCCATTGTGGGATTTCGAGTTGTTGAAGTAACCCAGATGGCTTTTGGTGTTCGGCTTTGACCTTGGAACAAGTCAGACACTTCCCAACATAAGTAACAATGTCCTTTTTAAGGTTCGACCACAAATATTGTCCTTGATATCGTGGTACATCTTACCAGCTCTGGGATGAATCGAATACCGTGACTTATGGGTCTCGTCTAGAATAAGGCCTCGTAAATCCTCACAACTAGGTACCCAAATTCTTCCAGCGAAATATCGGAGTTCGGTCTCTTTAACCTCGAATCGAGAGACGAGAATGTTCGAGCGTTCTTGAGCAATATTCTCCTCAGTCTCCAATTTCTTCACATGTGCCAAAATAGAAAAATGCTCTTTTCTCATGACCTTTTGTGCCTTCATGCAACTAATAAGGTTCAGCTTCGGGCTACTTCTCTCCCCATAAACTATTAATGGCTCACCATTCTCGCGAGGTATACGAATAATCTTCTCACTATAAATAGCTTTCGCTTTCATCCTTGAAAGCTAGTCCATTCCAACTATTACATCAAGCTTCCCAAATTGATGGGTGTTAGGTTAACTTTAAGGTTCATTCCAACCAAATCTTATTATACTACCGTGAAAAATTCTATCAGTCTTCTCAAATAACATCTGCTTGTGCGTAGGTAACTAATCCTTTCCAACTACTACTTCAAAACTTCCAAGTTTTGTTGACATGAGGTCATCTCCAAATGACCTACCTGTTAATTTTAAGCTACTACCTTAAATTATTCCTCTATCTCTGCCAGCTTACCATTAGCCTGTCCTATAGAATACTTAACTCTCATGGTTGTTAATGGCTTATTAGTCATAACACTAAAGCTCTTAGATATAAGGTTTCTATCGCTCTAGTATTAAACAACTTCGAGACAATAAAATGTTGTGATGAAACGTACCCTAACTTGATAGGTCAGATTATGATGAGATTGAGAGAAATGATAAGATAGAGTGAGATTTGGTATGTAGGAAGGAGACTCGGTATGAGAGAGAATCGGTAAAATTACATTCCACAGCTTCTAGAACTCTTTTACAATGCAATGGCTATCTAATTAGAACTACTTAGGTTCCTTATATAGCCCTCTTCTAAGGAACCTTCATTTAAGCTTAATTCACATTAACACTATACAACTTCGGGGTCCTAACAATCTCCCCCTTAGTGTTAAATGTGAACTTCACAATATAATCCTATCGAAAATATCTAAAGGAAGTTTGTTCCTCTGAAGTGAACTTTAGATTTGAATCCCTTGAGATTCTCATATCTTCGTATATTCACTGTTGTCTTGAGACGACTTTTCAATCTTGTGAGAATGTATTTGACAATCTCATTATCTTCAGTTGAATAGCAATTATTGATCAGTCTCCATCTCATGTATTTGAAAGCATACATCAACGTTCTGTCTGAGTATCTTCTGAAATCTGAGACTCTGATGAAGATCTTTGTATAATGAGAATTGACAAATGCAAACCCATATGGCCAGTCGCTCACTTCAAGTAAGGACATGTATCTTAGCTCTTCAATCACTTGATTTGGCGGTTTGATTCCGAGCTTTTTGTGTCCAGATTCTAATCCCATTTGAAAATCATGAACAGACATCCATCTCATCGAATCAAGAATAAACCTGTAGACTGCCTTCATTGCAGTAGCATGATAAGTTGTTGCAGATTCATTCAAGTTAATCAGATAATTGTAAATGAAAATAATGTCGTCCATCTTTAGTTTATCAAAATCCGCTTCTGAAAACTGATAATCCTCATCATCCATTCTTGTAACTTGAAACAATGGCATCTTCACTCCATCCTTATTAATCATCAAAACCTTATTAATGCTTTTGATCTCTGAATTTCGCTGAATTTGAAGTTTCTCTTCATTCTTCAATTTGAATTTATTGCGAACACTCAGATAAGCTTTGAGATATTTTGGCTTCTTATGAAATTTCCATGCACCCAGAACACTCATTGATGCAGAAAGAACTAGATCAGAATCACCATAGATTCTATAGGCTTGTTGTTCAATGAATGGTGAATGAAGAATCTTTTTCTCTTCATCCTCACTTAGTTGGTAATCAGCATCACGCTCAAGAACAATCTCTGCAGTTTGAAATGGAACATTCAAATCAGGAGGAGTCGTAGTATCTTCTTTGCCATTAGAGAAAATCTCCTTTTCGAAGTGTATTCCAAATTCATCAGTTGGAGATGTCAAGTTAACAAATTGATGATCATTGAATTCATTGGCGATACTCGATGACCCCTTCAAAATATCTTCAATGTTGTGAAAGTTTTGATTGTTCTCTTGAGATGACTTATTCTCTGATTAATTAGCTGTATCCATAATCATTAACATTCCTGAGTCACCCTCTCTTTGACTTTCTGATTCATCTAGAAAACTTTCACACTGGATTTCCTCAATTTTGTCACTACCGAAATCAGATATATCAACAACATCTTTATCCTTCTGTTGACTAGATGTACCAGCTTCATAACCACTGGACCTATGACCACTTTGTCTATTATCCCCCTCATGAAGATTGTCGGGAACAAAATCATCATGATTAGGCATGTGAATTGGTCCAGGTGACTTGCATGGAGAGAAAGGATACACTATCCTTGCTTGCTCAAGATAAATCATCATAGTCTCACGAACTTCATCAAGATCAGTCCGTTTAGCAAACTCAGCAAGATAGAGCTCCTCCACCTCATTGTCAGAGAGATACTGTAATCCATATCTATTTGAAATCCGAGAAGGTGACCCAGTTGGTGAAACAACGGTGTAACCATGAATAAAAGCAGCATCAGCAGCATCTGTTGAAGGCGATGTCGATGGAAGTGTTTAAGTTGCCGTGAGGGCAGGTAAGGATGATTGTGCGGTATTATTCTTATATGTAGGGTTGTACATACTACTAGTCAGATTCGTGATATCCCCTTATGATGGAGGTTGGGTAACAACCGGAGTTGTCACCGGCGAAGTTTCTTTCGAAGCATCCGCCTCCATGACTTTAGTCTCATGGGACTCTGACAGAGTAGCAGAACTACCCGTCGGTTTAGCTCTCGCAGAGATTTTACTATCTCCGACTCCTGAAATCATTGATATACCATGAGGTGGCACATCTCTTTCAGTTAAAGACTCTTCCTCCAGACCCTGAGATTCAGAATCCAGAAGAGAAGTGGTTTGATCCAATGGATCACTTTCATGAACCAAGGGATCAGTCTGCTGGAAGTCTGATAAATATCCCGAAGGATTGTCATGTTGACTCGTTTCCATGAGACGCGGCAGATCTCCCTCATCAAGATAAGCCGGACCTCGAGACCCTGTTGTACGTTGAGGCACATGAGGCTTTACAGCCGATACGCAGGGTGCTTTTTCAAGACTTTTCGGCTCCCCTTCGGCTGTTCTGGACTTCAATGATTGAGTTGCCTCAATCGATTGAGTCAACGCAAACTTTACTGCAGAGGAAGACTTTACTTCCTTAGATGCCGAAGCACCTTGCTTTGTAGGATTTATTATTAAGTCCTGTTTAGATTGGATGGGCTTAGTGGTCTTTTTACCATCCGTGCGTTTAGATCTCTTGCCTACCTAAGCTTGCGCTTCATTTAGTGTAGGGTTTACTGTTATTATTGGATGTGATACGGAAATGGGTGAGGGTGACCTAATTGATTCTATGTCTTGGTCCGTATCACCAACGGTTGTAGTAACTGCTTCGTGGACGATAGGTGTCGAAGTCCTAGATCTAGTTACTCGTTGGGTTGGCGGAGTCTGAATCATCTCATTAGGTATATATCGAGTTCTCTTAGGAGAATGTTCGGGAGACGATTCAGATGCTGTTGCTGAAGTGTCGGTGTCACTGCTCACTTCGGGTGTTGTGGAAAGGGTTGGTTCAATCCTAGTTGGACTAGGTTCCCTGATCCTCACGGGTTGAGCTTGGTGTGCTGCCCTAGAACGTTTAAGGTTCACCCTAAGTGGAGGATTAGCTGGTCCGGGTGGTTGTACTATAGGTTCCTCTACAACCTCTGGGGCTGGAACCGCGGCGGGTTTAACTTTTTCTTATTGTACCGGGTTCGGAAGAGGTATTCCTACAGCCTCAAAATAAGAACGCATACGAGTGTCTTGGGGTTCAGCTAGCCTCACTAGCTAATTCGGAATCGGCGCAGTGAATTGATTATTAGATACCATCGGGGTATTCATCTTCAGTTCCCCAAATCGTTTCATCTGTAATCCATGTGTACCTGGTACAAATATATTTGCATTTCTGCAAGCATTTATATCATCATGGATAAAGATACAGAAAAACCTTTCACAAGGGATGTATGAACCCCTTGGTTTATCAACTTGAGCTTGAGCGAAATCCCATATTAGTTCTGCATAGTCAGGAGCTTCTACTCTTATGAAAGAGTAGAACAACTTCAGCATAGGCACAATCAGGCTGTCGGATCCACTCCTTGTCATCAGCAAGCATTTGTTGATGATTGAGAAGATCACATACCACCTTGAGTGAGATATTTCTTCTGAAACTTAGCCGGAGGAACATTGCGGGCTCCAACATAACCAAGATCGAAGATAGATGACATCATCTGCTGAGTAGCAGGAAAAGCAGGAGCATTCTGCACAATAGGAAGTCTGAATATCCTCCTGAAATCAGCCTTAGTGATACTCCTCCTCCCTTGAACTCCTCTCAGTTGAAATTCAAACCGAGCTTGTGTTCCCTCTGGATTTTCAGCAGTAGGTTGTGTAGCTTCCACAAACCTAATTGTTCTGTTAAGTAGTTCCAGATCTGTTACAGGTACACTGACTGTAGAGTTTAGAGTAGGCCACAGAGTGTGTCTCTCTAGAATTGCAGTGCAGTAGTTGCAGGGAATGTTGGTTTCAGAGTTGATGAAGTGATTGTTCGTCATTTAGCTGTATAAATAAGAAATAGAAGACCACAAGATATTTAACATAAAACATATATCTCTATTCTTATTTGCATTTGAAATCCTTTGTATATGTTTTATCTTTTATATTTTATGATTTTTATGGTTTTTCAAAGATATAAAAATCCTTTATACTCAAATATGAACAAGTAATTGACAATCATGACATTTATATGATATTCATCACAATACAAATTCATCATGCAAAATCAATTATATAACACAAAGAATCAGAACAACACTTAGTCAATTTTTAAACACAATACAAGTAGATTCGGTAGTCCTGAAAACTTGAGATTCTGTAACCAAATAAGCTTGAGTTTTCAGATTAGAAAGATATAAAATAAACATGTTAAGTGTTTGAAGATAAAAATCAGAATGTTTCAAGGTACCAAAAGTTAGACTCGGTATCAAGAGAAGAACAGATTCGGTATCTCCAAAATTAACATAAAGTCACTTAAACATGCATATTCTATCATGTAAAATCACAACCATAATCAATTAACCACTCAATTAGAAGCAGATCAACATGTTAATCGTATGAACAGACTCGGTACTGTAGATAGAACATATTCGGTAGATACAGAATCCATCAAATAATCAATTAAACATGTAATCAAACTTGGTCAAATGATAGATCAATTAATATAACCCAGAGTAGACAAGAATTCATGTTAATTAACCAAATCAATTGAGTTTAATCAAAGATTAGTAGAATACGACTCAGACTCGGTATAATCAACAAAATTTCAAAATTGAGAGTCACAATCCAGTTATTTTGATCTTTTCTGGTTGAAAAACATTTAATTATCTCAGATCTACACGTATGTATCTAAAGCAATGATTAAAATGAAATTATACCAAAGATTTGAAGAACAGAAGAACGGATTCGGTAGATTAGGCAGATTCGGTATGTTCAATAAGACTCGGTAGGTAATTAAGCACAGTAAGAGAGTTAGTTTGACTTTGACCCTCCTTTTATAGATACCGAAGATAAAGTACCGAATGGGCTTTATCGAATGGGCCTATTTTACTGAATACAGTCCACTTTTCAAAATTTTATCAATTTAACTTCAAAATCTTGACAAATTGATTTTTCCTATTAAAATTCATTTCAATCTTTTCATGATAAACAATTCTGAGACAATTTTTGAAAACTTTGAACTTACCGAATCTGTACTGTTGGATGTCAAATTCGGTATAATGCTAAAAATAGCATTTATTCAGTAAAAATCAAATATTTTTGGATTTTATCTTTTCCAATTTTTATGAATTTTTAAAAAATAAGATTTGTACTTAAAAGAACTTTGAATTAGTGAACAAAGTACAAATCTTCAGTGATACCAATTGTTAAAACGGGTTGCATACTGAGATGTATACAAGCCTTAGTGAATTATTTCAGATATAAAACAAAGAATTTATGAATTCACTTTTTGAAAAACAATATTTTTGTGTAATTTTCTCATTTTATCCCTTTTTCTCCCCCTCAAAATGTGAGATACAAGAAAGTAAATCAGCATTTTGATAAAATTTCCAAGAAAATGAATTAACTCCCCCTTAAAATATGGTATCAATGAGTTACCTCCCCATTACGTATCCATTGAACAATTATATCCAGGAAGTTATCATAAATCTAAAGGCTCCCCCTTAAAAGATGATATCCAAAGCAAATGAAAGTAGTTGCTCCCCCTAGAATGTATCTACTCCCCCTAAACACAAGATCCCAAGAATAAGTCCCAACAGATCTAAGGAATATCAAGCACTATACTCTACCATGCCAATCTCTTTGATCAAGAACTTTAGCCTAAGTTCATCTAAGGGCTTAGTGAACATGTCAGCTAATTGCACTCTGGTAGGCACAACGTATAACTCTACATCCCCTTTCTCTACATGGTCCTTAATGAAATGATAGCGAATATCTATGTGTTTAGTCTTAGAATGCTGGACCGGGTTACTTGTTATTGCAATAGCACTTTGTGAATCACAGTAAATCGGGGTCTTAGAAAACTTAAAGCCATAGTCTGAAAGTTGAATTTGCATCCATAAAACTTGTGAACAACAATGAGCTGCAGCAATGTACTCAGACTCAGCTGTTGATAAAGACACACAGTTCTGCTTTTTGGATGACCAAACAACTAGCTTATTCCCCAACATCTGAATTGATCCAGATGTGCTTTTTCTATCAACATGGCAACCGCCATGATTTGCATCAGTGTAGGCAGTGAGATTGAAATCGGATCCATGAGGATACCAGATCCCAAGGTTAGGTGTACCTTTAAGGTACTGAAAAATCCTAACAACTGCTTTGGAATGAGATTTCTTAGGGTTTGACTGAAAGCGGGCACAGACAGTTACAGCAAGTGTAATGTCAGGTCGACTTGCAGTTAGATACATTAAAGAACCAACCATGCTTCGATAAAGTGTAATATCAAAGGGTTCCCCATTAGTATCAGCATCCAGTAAAGTTCTCATTGGGGTTGTCATTGGTTTTAAAGCAGTCATTTTAAAACGTGTTAGCATATCATTGATATACTTTGATTGACTGATAAAAATCCCATTTGGTAATTGTTTTACATGTAACCCTAAAAAGAAATTTAACTGGTCAAGCATGCTCATTTCGAATTTGTTGGCCATAAGGTCACCAAATTCTTTGCATAAGGCCGGGGATGTGGAACCAAAAATAATGTCATCAACGTAAATTTGAACCAAGAGAATGTGACTGTGGTTTTTATGGATGAATAGCGTTGTATCAATTGTTCCACGAGAAAAGCCATTGTCCAGCAAATACTTTGTTAAGGTCTCGTACCATGAACGCGGTGCTTGCTTCAGACCATATAAAGCTTTCTCCAAGTAGTATAAGTGATTTGGATGAATGGGATCGACAAAGCCTTCTGGTTGATCGACATAGACTTCCTCTTGAAGATGACCGTTCAGAAAAGTAGTTTTGACGTCCATTTGAAACACTGTGAACTTCATATGAGAAGCAAATGCAAGGAAAAGATGAATAGCCTGCAACCAGAGCAAACGTTTCGTCATAATCAATACCCTCTTGTTGTCGATATCCCTTGGCCACAAGACGTGCCTTATTCCGAACCACAATTCCATCAGAATCCTTCTTGTTCTTAAAAATCCACTTAACCCCTATTGGTCGTTGACCCGTTGGTCTTGGAACTAATCGCCATACTTTCAACCATTTAAATTGATTGACCTCTTCTTGCATTGCAACCACCCAGTTTGGATCTAGTAAAGCTTGAGCAACCGTTGTTGGTTCAATCTTACTAAGAAAGGCAGTGTATAAACACATATTCCAAGTAGCCCTTCGAGTTGAGACTGGAGCAGATGCATCTCCAATAATAAGATCTATTGAATGACTTTTAGTCCATCGGTTGTGTGGAAGATGTTGTACATCAGTGGCATCCATTGAAACATCAACCATTGTTGACGTTGAGCCTTGATCCGCTTGATCTGATGTAACATGATCTAATGGATTCAATTGATTATCTGGAGAAACAGCTGGAGTTGTATCAACTGATGAATCTTGAATTGATTCAAGATTATCAGTAACAGGAGGTGGTAGGGAGGATGAAGAAGCAATAGGTGAATCAGTTGGTGTTGTATCTTCATCAAAAAGACTTTGTTGAGTCTCCACAGTAGTTGACTGTGACCGTGTAACCGGTATGGCTTGAACATTTGAATTCCGTTGAGGAGCATCAAGACTATCAAACAAAATATCCAGTTCCTCTGATGTAACCGTAGGAACACCCTTCGTCGATAAAATTGAGTTTTGCGCGAAAGAAGTAGCCAGGTTAGGATCGGGTTTTGAACTGAGTTGTTCAAAAGCCATTCCCGAAAATTCATCGAACTTGACATTGATGCTCTCTTTAATCGTTTTTGTCCATTTGTGATAAACCCGATAAGCAACTTTGTTCGAAGAATAACCAAGAAATATGGCTTGATCGCCATTTGGATCAAACTTTCCGAGGCTGTCAAAATCGTTAAGCACATAGCATATACAACCAAAGACACGGAAATATTTGATATTCGGGCATCTACCATATAATAACTCATATGGAGTTTTATCAAAACGTTTATTAACAATACAATGATTTTGGGTATAGCATGCAGTTGAAATGGCCTCCCCCCACATTTTTGGAGGTAGTTTGGAGTAAGCAAGCATCGTTCGAGCTGCTTCGCACAACGTACGATTACGTCGTTCAACTACTCCATTCTGTTGGGGGGTCCGAGCAGCAGAGAACTGATGTTCAATGCCTTGGTCTTTCAAATAACTATCAAGTGGGGCATTCTTAAATTCCATCCCATTATCAGTTCGAATGCTCTTAACATGTTTGTTAAAAGAGCGTTGAGTCTTTTTAATGAACTCAATGATAATGGCGGGGGTTTCTGACTTAGTTCGCAAAAGAAAAATCCATGTAAACCAGGTATAGTCATCGACAATGACAAGTACATGTTTCTTGCCACCGAGGCTAGAAATACGCATGGGTCTACATAAGTCCATATGCAATAATTGCAAAGATGATGAAGTACTAGGGTTTTGCTTAAGCAGATGATTAGACCGTTTCAGCTTACCCATCGCACATAATGGACACACATGATGCTTATCATATTGAAATGTTGGAATACCATCAACTAAGTCTTTAGAGACTAGTCGATTGATACCCTTGTAATTCAGGTGTGACATCCAATGATGCCATAACCATGAATTTTCTTTGGTAGAACGAGTAGCTAAACACATGGTTGCATGTGAAGGTGCATCATTGAGGTCAATAGTGTATAGTGAAGCACAACGTTTACCAACAAGAAGATCATTTCCTTCGGTGGATTGCACCGAGCATTGTCGACGTTCAAACAGAACTTTAAGATCTCCATCGCAGAATTGACTCACACTAAATAAATTGCACCCCAAACCTTCAACATATGAAACCCGTTTGATTGTTTTGCCATTTTGCACATAATCTCCGTAACCCGTTATCGCTGCAATTTCATCATTTCCAAAAGTAACCGTTCCTAGGAATTTGTCAATGAAGTTGACAAGCAAGGATTTATCGCCCGTCATGTGTCAAGAACAGCCGGAATCGATATACCAAACACAGATGTCGAAACCCTGTAAATGTGAATTTTCTAGAGTTTAGGTACCCAAAGTTTCTTGGGTCCTCTACGGTTAGTACCAGCAATAAACTTTGGATCAAAAACAAGATAATCACGTAAAGCATCATGCATTTTAGACAATAAAGCATCATTTAAAACCACATTACATGAAGCATCATACGCAATATCAAGTTTTACATCGTTATCAGAAGTCTTAACACACAATTTATTCCAAGTAGATGTTTTGTTCACAGACAAAAATTGAAAAACATGAGATGATTTCCTAGGCTGACTAGCAGATTACATTGGTTTGGTTGCTACTTTCTTAGTCATGGACTTAGGAACCCATACAGATTTGTAATTCAAGTTTGGATAATGACCTGTGACACGAAAAACACCTTTGTTAGTTAGACGTCCAAACTTTTCAGTTGACACATGAGATGATTGATTTTGCAAAATTTCCAATTTGATTTTACATTCTTTTGCATCATACTCACTTAAATCAGGTTTAGGACTTGTGTGTTGTGTGGACTTAACTGATGTCGTTAAAAGACTCGCTTTTGAAGTTTTTGTCATTGGAATCATCGGAATCTTTTCAGTTGACACAGAACCATCGGGACAATGAACCTTTTTGACAATAAATTGAGTTGTAGAAACAACTTTTGAACCACGATTGCCAAATTAAGAACGTAGAGGATTTTTAAGAATAGTAATGGGTTTTACATCCTTAGATGTTGTTGTTCCCTTCCCCTTCTTAGTAATCCCACCAATACATTCAAGCACATTGGTTGCAACATTAGACGATTGCTTAAGTGTGTTAGCCTGTTTCAGTTGAATTATCTTTTGTTTTAAGCTTTTAATCTCAAGACATAATTCTTCAGCAGAAACTATCACTTCACCTGTAGTGACCCGAACTTTTCCATGTTTATATATATTAATTGAGATTGATATTTACATGATTAAATGTTTCCAACATGTTAAGCAATCAAACTTGTTAAGACTTGATTAATTGAAATATGTTTCATATAGACAATTGACCACTCAAGTTGACCGGTGATTCACGAACGTTAAAACTTGTAAAAACTATATGATGACATATATATGGATATATATATATATAGTTAACATGATACTAAGATAAGTAAACATATCATTAAGTATATTAACAATGAACTACATATGTAAAAACAAGACTACTAACTTAATGATTTTTAAACGAGACATATATGTAACGATTATCGTTGTAAAGACATTTAATGTATATATATCATATTAAGAGATATTCATACATGATAATATCATGATAATATAATAATTTAAAATCTCATTTGATATTATAAACATTGGGTTAACAACATTTAACAAGATCGCTAACCTAAAGGTTTCAAAACAACATTTACATGTAACGACTAACGATGACTTAACGACTCAGTTAAAATGTATATACATGTAGTGTTTTAATATGTATTTATACACTTTTGAAAGACTTCAATACACTTATCAAAATACTTCTACTTAACAAAAATTCTTACAATTACATCCTCGTTCAGTTTCATCAACAATTCTACTCGTATGCACCCGTATTCGTACTCGTACAATAAACAGCTTTTAGACGTATGTACTATTGGTATATACACTCCAATGATCAGCTCTTAGCAGCCCATGTGAGTCACCTAACACATGTGGGAACCATCATTTGGCAACTAGCATGAAATATCTCATAAAATTACAAAAATATGAGTAATCATTCATGACTTATTTACATGAAAACAAAATTACATATCCTTTATATCTAATCCATACACCAACAACCAAAAACACCTACAAACACTTTCATTCTTCAATTTTCTTCATCTAATTGATCTCTCTCAAGTTCTATCTTCAAGTTCTAAGTGTTCTTCATATATTCTACAAGTTCTAGTTACATAAAATCAAGAATACTTTCAAGTTTGCTAGCTCACTTCCAATCTTGTAAGGTGATCATCCAACCTCAAGAAATCTTTATTTCTTACAGTAGGTTATCATTCTAATACAAGGTAATAATCATATTCAAACTTTGGTTCAATTTCTATAACTATAACAATCTTATTTCAAGTGATGATCTTACTTGAACTTGTTTTCGTGTCATGATTCTGCTTCAAGAACTTCGAGCCATCCAAGGATCCGTTGAAGCTAGATCCATTTTTCTCTTTTCCAGTAGGTTTATCCAAGGAACTTAAGGTAGTAATGGTGTTCATAACATCATTTGATTCATACATATAAAGCTATCTTATTCGAAGGTTTAAACTTGTAATCACTAGAACATAGTTTAGTTAATTCTAAACTTGTTCGCAAACAAAAGTTAATCCTTCTAACTTGACTTTTAAAATCAACTAAACACATGTTCTATATCTATATGATATGCTAACTTAATGATTTAAAACCTGGAAACACGAAAAACACCGTAAAACTGGATTTACGCCGTCGTAGTAACACCGCGGGCTATTTTGGGTTAGTTAATTAAAAACTATGATAAACTTTGATTTAAAAGTTGTTATTCTGAGAAAATGATTTTTATTATGAACATGAAACTATATCCAAAAATTATGGTTAAACTCAAGTTGGAAGTATGTTTTCTAAAATGGTCATCTAGACGTCGTTCTTTCGACTGAAATGACTACCTTTACAAAAACGACTTGTAACTTATTTTTCAGACTATAAACCTATACTTTTTCTGTTTAGATTCATAAAATAGAGTTCAATATGAAACCATAGCAATTTGATTCACTCAAAACGGATTTAAAATGAAGAAGTTATGGGTAAAACAAGATTGGATAATTTTTCTCATTTTAGCTACGTGAAAATTGGTAACAAATCTATTCCAACCATAACTTAATAAACTTCTATTGTATATTATGTAATCTTGAGATACCATAGACACGTATACAATGTTTCAACCTATCATGTCGACACATCTATATATATTTCGGAACAACCATAGACACTCTATATGTGAATGTTGGAGTTAGCTATACAGGGTTGAGGTTGATTCCAAAATATATATAGTTTGAGTTGTGATCAATACTGAGATACGTATACACTGGGTCGTGGATTGATTCAAGATAATATTTATCGATTTATTTCTGTACATCTAACTGTCGACAACTAGTTGTAGGTTACTAACGAGGACAGCTGACTTAATAAACTTAAAACATCAAAATATATTAAAAGTGTTGTAAATATATTTTGAACATACTTTGATATATATATGTATATATTGTTATAGGTTCGTGAATCAACCAGTGGCCAAGTCTTACTTCCCGACGAAGTAAAAATCTGTGAAAGTGAGTTATAGTCCCACTTTTAAAATCTAATATTTTTTGGGATGAGAATACATGCAGGTTTTATAAATGATTTACAAAATAGAAACAAGTACGTGAAACTACATTCTATGGTTGAATTATCAAAATCGAATATGCCCCTTTTTATTAAGTCTGGTAATCTAAGAATTAGGGAACAGACACCCTAATTGACGCGAATCCTAAAGATAGATCTATTGGGCCTAACAAACCCCATCCAAAGTACCGGATGCTTTAGTACTTCGAAATTTATATCATATCCGAAGGGTGTCCCGGAATGATGGGGATATTCTTATATATGCATCTTGTTAATGTCGGTTACCAGGTGTTCACCATATGAATGATTTTTATCTCTATGTATGGGATGTGTATTGAAATATGAAATCTTGTGGTCTATTATTATGATTTGATATATATAGGTTAAACCTATAACTCACCAACATTTTTGTTGACGTTTTAAGCATGTTTATTCTCAGGTGATTATTAAGAGCTTCCGCTGTCGCATACTTAAATAAGGACGAGATTTGGAGTCCATGCTTGTATGATATTGTGTAAAAACTGCATTCAAGAAACTTATTTTGTTGTAACATATTTGTATTGTAAACCATTATGTAATGGTCGTGTGTAAACAGGATATTTTAGATTATCATTATTTGATAATCTACGTAAAGCTTTTTAAACCTTTATTGATGAAATAAAGGTTATGGTTTGTTTTAAAATGAATGCAGTCTTTGAAAAACGTCTCATATAGAGGTTAAAACCTCGCAACGAAATCAATTAATATGGAATGTTTTTAATCAATAAGAACGGGACATTTCAGTTGGTATCCGAGCGTTGGTCTTAGAGAACCAGAATTTTGCATTAGTGTGTCTTATCGAGTTTGTTAGGATGCATTAGTGAGTCTGGACTTCGACCGTGTTTACTTGAAAAATGATTGCTTAACAAATTTTGTTGGAAACTATATATTTTTAACATGTGAATATTATGTGATATATTAATCTTTTAACGCGTTTGATATTATGTGATAGATGTCTACCTCTAGAACAAGTCCCATTGACTCACCTAATAATAATGAAGAGTCAAATGTAAATTGGAATGATTCGTGGACTGATTCACAAGTTCCCGAAGAGGAACCGGAAGAAGAGTCGGAACCGGAAGAAGAATCAGAACCGGAAGAAGAATCGGAACCGGATGAAGAAATAGAACCGGTGGGGGAAATAATAAAACGGTTAAGTAAAAGAAAATCCTCAACCAACCGACCAAGGTTAATTATGGTCAATGGTGTTTCCGCCAAGGAAGCAAAATATTGGGAGGATTACCAATTCTCCGATGAATCGGATTCCGACGAGAATTTCGATGATGTTATAGAAATACCCCAACTGAATTTAAAAAGGCAAAAGAAAATAATAAGGGAAAGGGCATAAAAATAGAGAAATCTAATTCCAACCCCGATGCACTTTATATGTATCGTCAACCCCCGAAGTCCTTAAGTTGTAACAATGACCCGGGAACCTCTAAACCACCAGGTTTTTCTAAACCAATGTGGAAAACGACGGCTCGTATTAGGGGAACATCATATATCCCTAGAAACTTGGCAAAACGAACCAAAACCGAAGAAGAAGAAACAAGCGAGTCGAAATAAGATAGTTGTATTCGTGTGGTGTAATATATGTAATATAGTGTGCTTATGCTTTATGATATATGTAAAAATTGCTTGTATTAATAAGTATTTTTTTTTATGAATCTAACTCTTGTCTATTTTACAGTATAAAAACACAAAATGGATAGACAACCCAATATTTTAAGAGACCTACCCGGAGACATGATTGATGAAATCATGTCTAGAGTCGGTCAGAATTCTTCGGCACAACTATTTAAGGCGAGAACAGTTTGTAAGACATTCGAAGAACGTTCCAAGAATGCCTTGGTTTATAAAAGGCTTTCGTTCGAAAGATGGGGGATATCACATTGGGAATCCATAAGTTACGATGTGTTTACTTTGACGCATATATTGCGGGGAACCCAAATGCTATTTTACGCAATGGGTTAAGAAATTATTTTGACTCCATATATCCGAATATTGGACTTCGTGATTTAGAAAAAGTGGCTGACATGCAACATAAAGAAGCATGTTATGCTTACGGATTAGTAATGTTCGCTTCTCACCAAAGTGAGAACAAGAACATCGGGCTACAACTATTAAACAAAACGTTCCCACAAGTGACGGAGTCGGTAATTGGGGTAAGAAATGAGGTTTTTAGATTGTTACGGGACTGTTGGACATTACGTAACCCTCGTCCCTTTGACGACGTTACAACACGCTATCTTATCAACGGCCATAACGGTTATGTTCCACAAGACCAAGGATGGGAAGTAGTCCTAGTAAAACCAGAATGCATGACTTGTTTCTGGACGTATGAATTACGTGTCTTTATTGCCTTTGCTGAACGACTTGTGTACTAGCTAGAATTATCTTCACAACTATCTTGTATCAAAGTTATTGTGTGCTATATTTCATGCTTTATGTAAAATAAGCGGTATTGTAAGTTTGTAAAATATTGTATAAAAGTTTGAACGCGAAATATTATTATAATCAGTTTTACATATAGAATTGTAGTAGTTGAATTGTATATTAGCTACTAAGTATGAACTTAACGGGTAGGTACTACCCGAATTTAAACTTATAAAACGCTAATATGAAGAAAAAGCTTTTATAAATGAGTTCATATTATGCTACAAAATACTATTAACTACTCTTAATATTCTGTATGATTAACTTGTTCCATTTGACTATTTTGAAGGAAATGGCACCGACTACTCGACACACCGTGAATATGAATGAAGAGGAATTCCGTACTTTTCTAGCTTCAAACATAACCGCAGTACAGGCTGCGCTACATACCAACAATAACCTTGGATCTAGTAGTACAGGAAATTGTGTAGGATGTACCTACAAAGAATTCACTGCCTGCAAACCTTTGAAATTTGATGGAACCGAAGGACCGATCGGATTGAAACGGTGGACCGAGAAGGTCGAATCGGTGTTTGCCATAAGTAAGTGTACTGAAGAGGACAAAGTGAAGTAAGCTACGCATACCTTCACAGGTTCTGCGTTAACATGATGGAATACCTATCTAGAGCAAGTGGGACAAGACGATGCGTACGCACTACCGTGGTCAGCATTCAAGCACTTGATGAACGAGAAGTACCGTCCCAGAACCGAGGTCAATAAGCTCAAGACAGAACTTAGAGGGTTACGAACCCAAGGATTTGATATTACCACGTACGAAAGACGATTCACAGAATTGTGCCTATTGTGTCCGGGAGCATTCGAAGATGAGGAAGAGAAGATCGACGCGTTTGTGAAAGGATTACCGGAAAGAATCCAAGAAGATATAAGTTCACACGAGCCTGCCTCCATACAACAGGCATGTAGAATGGCTCACAAACTAGTGAACCAGATTGAAGAAAGAATTAAAGAACAGACTGCTGAAGAGGCCAATGTAAAGCAAGTCAAAAGAAAGTGGGAGGAAAACGGTGATAAGAATCACCAATACAACAACAACAGCAATTACAACAATAATCGCAACAATTATCCCAACAATCGCAACTTCAATCGCAACTACAACAAACGGCCCAACAACAACAACAACAGCAACTACAACAATCATCCCAACAACAATAATAACCGCAACAACAACAACAATCAGAAGCAGCTATGCCAAAGGTGTGAAAAGTATCACTCGGGGTTCTGCACCAAATTTTGCAACAAGTGTAAAAGAAATGGTCATAGTGCGGCGAAGTGTGAGGTCTACGGACCAGGGGTTAATAGAACGAAAGGAACAAATGGTGTCGGAACGAGTAATGGTGGAGCAAGTAGTGTTGGAGCAAGTTATGCCAATGTAGTTTGTTATAAATGTGGAAAACCGGGCCACATTATTAGAAATTGCCCGAACCAGGAGAACACGAATGGACAAGGCCGCAGAAGAGTTTTCAATATTAATGCGGCAGAGGCACAGGAAGACCCGAAGCTTGTTACGGGTACGTTTCTTATTGACAATAAATCTTCTTACGTTTTATTTGATTCGGGTGCGGATAGAAGCTATATGAGTAGAGATTTTTGTGCTAAATTAAGTTGTCCATTGACGCCTTTGGATAGTAAATTTTTACTCGAATTAGCAAATGGTAAATTAATTTCAGCAGATAATATATGTCGGAATCGAGAAATTAAACTGGTTAGCGAAACATTTAAGATTGATTTGATACCAGTAGAGTTAGGGAGTTTTGATGTGATAATTGGTATGGACTGGCTGAAAGAAGTGAAAGCAGAGATCGTTTGTTACAAAAATGCAATTCGCATTATACGAGAAAAAGAAAAACCCTTAATGGTGTACGGAGAAAAGGGCAACACGAAGCTACATCTTATTAGTAATTTGAAGGCACAAAAACTAATAAGAAAAGGTTGCTATGCTATTCTAGCACACGTCGAGAAAGTACAAACTGAATAAAAGAGCATCAATGATGTTCCCATTGCAAAAGAATTTCCCGATGTATTTCCGAAAGAATTATCGGGATTACCCCCACATCGATCCGTTGAATTTCAAATAGATCTTGTACCAGGAGCTGCACCAATAGCTCGTGCTCCTTACAGACTCGCACCCAGCGAGATGAAAGAACTGCAAAGCCAATTACAAGAACTTTTAGAGCGTGGTTTCATTCGACCAAGCACATCACCGTGGGGAGCTCCTGTTTTGTTTGTCAAGAAGAAAGATGGTACATTCAGGTTGTGTATCGACTACCGAGAGTTGAACAAACTTACCATCAAGAACCGTTATCCACTACCGAGAATCGACGGCTTATTTGATCAACTACAAGGCTCGTCTGTTTATTCAAAGATTGATTTACGTTCCGGGTATCATCAAATGCGGGTGAAAGAAGATGATATTCCAAAGACTGCTTTCAGAACACGTTACGGTCATTACGAGTTTATGGTCATGCCGTTTGGTTTAACTAATGCACCAGCTGTGTTCATGGACCTTATGAACCGAGTGTGTGGACCATACCTTGACAAGTTTGTCATTGTTTTCATTGATGACATACTTATTTACTCAAAGAATGACCAAGAACACGGTGAACATTTGAGAAAGGTGTTAGAAGTATTGAGGAAGGAAGAATTGTACGCTAAGTTTTCAAAGTGTGCATTTTGGTTGGAAGAAGTTCAATTCCTCGGTCACATAGTGAACAAAGAAGGTATTAAGGTGGATCCGGCAAAGATAGAAACTGTTAAAAAGTGGGAAACCCCGAAAACTCCGAAACACATACGCCAGTTTTTAGGACTAGCTGGTTACTACAGAAGGCTCATCCAAGACTTTTCCAGAATGGCAAAACCCTTGACTGCATTAACGCATAAAGGGAAGAAATTTGAATGGAATGATGAACAAGAGAAAGCGTTTCAGTTATTGAAGAAAAAGCTAACTACGGCACCTATATTGTCATTGCCTGAAGGGAATGATGATTTTGTAATTTATTGTGACGCATCAAAGCAAGGTCTCAGTTGTGTATTAATGCAACGAACGAAGGTGATTGCTTATGCTTCTAGACAATTGAAGATTCACGAACAAAATTATACGACGCATGATTTGGAATTAGGCGTGGTTGTTTTTGCATTAAAGACTTGGAGGCACTACTTATATGGGGTCAAAAGTATTATATATACCGACCACAAAAGTCTTCAACACATATTTAATCAGAAACTACTGAATATGAGGCAGCGTAGGTGGATTGAATTATTGAATGATTACGACGTTGAGATTCATTACCACCCGGGGAAGGCAAATGTGGTAGCCGATGCCTTGAGCAGGAAGGACAGAGAACCCATTCGAGTAAAATCTATGAATATAATGATTCATAATAACCTTACTACTCAAATAAAGGAGGCGCAACAAGGAGTTTTAAAAGAGGGAAATTTAAAGGATGAAATACCCAAAGGATCGGAGAAGCATCTTAATATTCGGGAAGACGGAACCTGGTATAGGGCTGAAAGGATTTGGGTACCAAAATTTGGAGATATAAGAGAAATGGTACTTAGAGAAGCTCATAAAACCAGATACTCAATACATCCTGGAACGGGGAAGATGTACAAGGATCTCAAGAAACATTTTTGGTGGCCGGGTATGAAAGCCGATGTTGCTAAATACGTAGGAGAATGTTTGACTTGTTCTAAGGTCAAAACTGAGCATCAGAAACCATCAGGTCTACTTCAACAACCCGAAATCCCGGAATGAAAATGGGAAAACATTACCATGGATTTCATCACTAAATTGCCAAGGACTGCAAGTGGTTTTGATACTCTTTGGGTAATAGTTGATCGTCTCACCAAATCAGCACACTTCCTGCCAATAAGAGAAGATGACAAGATGGATAAGTTAGCATGACTGTATTTGAAGGAAGTCATCTCCAGACATGGAATACCAATCTCTATTATCTCTGATAGGGATGGCAGATTTATTTCAAGATTCTGGCAGACATTACAGCAAGCATTAGGAACTCGTCTAGACATGAGTACTGCCTATCATCCACAAACTGATGGGCAGAGTGAAAGGACGATACAAACGCTTGAAGACATGCTACGAGCATGTGTTATTGATTTCGGAAACAGTTGGGATCGACATCTACCATTAGCAGAATTTTCCTACAACAACAGCTACCATTCAAGCATTGAGATGGCGCCGTTTGAAGCACTTTATGGTAGAAAGTGCAGGTCTCCGATTTGTTGGAGTGAAGTGGGGGATAGACAGATTACGAGTCCGGAGATTATACAAGAAACTACCGAGAAGATCATCCAAATTCAACAACGGTTGAAAACCGCCCAAAGTAGACAAAAGAGCTACGCTGACATTAAAAGAAAAGATATAGAATTTGAAATTGGAGAGATGGTCATGCTTAAAGTTGCACCTTGGAAAGGCGTTGTTCGATTTGGTAAACGAGGGAAATTTAATCCAAGGTATATTGGACCATTCAAGATTATTGATCGTGTCGGACCAGTAGCTTACCGACTTAAGTTACCTCAACAACTCGCGGCTGTACATAACACTTTCCACGTCTCGAATTTGAAGAAATGTTTTGCTAAAGAAGATCTCACTATTCCGTTAGATGAAATCCAAATCAACGAAAAACTCCAATTCATCGAAGAACCCGTCGAAATAATGGATCGTGAGGTTAAAAGACTTAAGCAAAACAAGATACCAATTGTTAAGGTTCGATGGAATGCTCATAGAGGACCCGAGTTCACTGGGAGCGTGAAGATCAGATGAAGAAGAAATACCCGCATCTATTTCCAGAAGATTCGTCAACACCTTCAACAGCTTAAAATTTCGGGACGAAATTTATTTAACGGGTAGGTACTGTAGTGACCCAAACTTTTCCATGTTTATATATATTAATTGAGATTGATATTTACATGATTAAATGTTTCCAACATGTTAAGCAATCAAACTTGTTAAGACTTGATTAATTGAAATATGTTTCATATAGACAATTGACCACCCAAGTTGACCGGTGATTCACGAACGTTAAAACTTGTAAAAACTATATGATGACATATATATGGATATATATATATATAGTTAACATGATACTACGATAAGTAAACATATCATTAAGTATATTAACAATGAACTACATATGTAAAAACAAGACTACTAACTTAATGATTTTTAAACGAGACATATATGTAACGATTATCGTTGTAAAGACATTTAATGTATATATATATATATATCATATTAAGAGATATTCATACATGATAATATCATGATAATATAATAATTTAAAATCTCATTTGATATTATAAACATTGGGTTAACAACATTTAACAAGATCATTAACCTAAAGGTTTCAAAACAACATTTACATGTAACGACTAACGATGACTTAACGACTCAGTTAAAATGTATATACATGTAGTGTTTTAATATGTATTTATACACTTTTGAAAGACTTCAATACACTTATCAAAATACTTCTACTTAACAAAAATGCTTACAATTACATCCTCGTGCAGTTTCATCAACAATTCTTCTCGTATGCACCCGTATTCGTACTCGTACAATAAACAGCTTTTAGACGTATGTACTATTGGTATATACACTCCAATGATCAGCTTTTAGCTGCCCATGTGAGTCACCTAACACATGTGGGAACCATCATTTGGCAACTAGCATGAAATATCTCATAAAATTACAAAAATATGAGTAATCATTCATGACTTATTTACATGAAAACAAAATTACATATCCTTTATATCTAATCCATACACCAACGACCAAAAACACCTATAAACACTTTCATTCTTCAATTTTCTTCATCTAATTGATCTCTCTCAAGTTATATCTTCAAGTTCTAAGTGTTCTTCATATATTCTACAAGTTCTAGTTACATAAAATCAAGAATACTTTCAAGTTTGCTAGCTCACTTCCAATCTTGTAAGGTGATCATCCAACCTCAAGAAATCTTTATTTCTTACAGTAGGTTATCATTCTAATACAAGGTAATAATCATATTCAAACTTTGGTTCAATTTCTATAACTATAACAATCTTATTTCAAGTGATGATCTTACTTGAACTTGTTTTCGTGTCATGATTCTGCTTCAAGAACTTCGAGCCATCCAAGGATCCGTTGAAGCTAGATCCATTTTTCTCTTTTCCAGTAGGTTTATCCAAGGAACTTAAGGTAGTAATGATGTTCATAACATCATTCGATTCATACATATAAAGCTATCTTATTTGAAGGTTTAAACTTGTAATCACTAGAACATAGTTTAGTTAATTCTAAACTTGTTCGCAAACAAACGTTAATCCTTCTAACTTGACTTTTAAAATCAACTAAACACATGTTCTATATCTATATGATATGCTAACTTAATGATTTAAAACCTGGAAACACGAAAAACACCGTAAAACCGGATTTACGCCGTCGTAGTAACATCGCGGGCTGTTTTGGGTTAGTTAATTAAAAACTATGATAAACTTTGATTTAAAAGTTGTTATTCTGAGAAAATGATTTTTATTATGAACATGAAACTATATCCAAAAATTATGGTTAAACTCAAAGTGGAAGTTGTTTTCTAAAATGGTCATCTAGACGTCGTTCTTTCGACTGAAATGACTACCTTTAAAAAAACGACTTGTAACTTATTTTTCCGACTATAAACCTATAGTTTTTCTATTTAGATTCATAAAATAGAGTTCAATATGAAACCATAGCAATTTGATTCACTCAAAACGGATTTAAAATGAAGAAGTTATGGGTAAAACAAGATTGGATAATTTTTCTCATTTTAGCTACGTGAAAATTGGTAACAAATCTATTCCAACCATAACTTAATCAACTTGTATTGTATATTATGTAATTTTGAGATACCATAGACACGTATACAATGTTTCGACCTATCATGTCGATACATCTATATATATTTCGGAACAACCATAGACACTCTATATGTGAATGTTGGAGTTAGCTATACAGGGTTGAGGTTGATTCCAAAATATATATAGTTTGAGTTGTGATCAATACTGAGATACGTATACACTGGGTCGTGGATTGATTCAAGATAACATTTATCGATTTATTTCTGTACATCTAACTGTGGACAACTAGTTGTAGGTTACTAACGAGGACATCTGACTTAATAAACTTAAAACATCAAAATATATTAAAAGTGTTGTAAATATATTTTGAACATACTTTGATATATATGTATATATTGTTATAAGTTCGTGAATAAACCAGTGGCCAAGTCTTACTTCCCGACGAAGTAAAAATCTGTGAAAGTGAGTTATAGTCCTACTTTTAAAATCTAATATTTTTTGGGATGAGAATACATGCAGGTTTTATAAATGATTTACAAAATAGACACAAGTACGTGAAACTACATTCTATGGTTGAATTATCAAAATCGAATATGCCCCTTTTTATTAAGTCTGGTAATCTAAGAATTAGGGAACAGACACCCTAATTGACGCGAATCCTAAAGATAGATCTATTGGGCCTAACAAACCCCATCCAAAGTACCGGATGCTTTAGTACTTCGAAATTTATATCATATCCGAAGGGTGTCCCGGAATGATGGGGATATTCTTATATATGCATCTTGTTAATGTCGGTTACCAGGTGTTCACCATATGAATGATTTTTATCTCTATGTATGGGATGTGTATTGAAATATGAAATCTTGTGGTCTATTATTATGATTTGATATATATAGGTTAAACCTATAACTCACCAACATTTTTGTTGACGTTTTAAGCATGTTTATTCTCAGGTGATTATTAAGAGCTTCCGCTGTCGCATACTTAAATAAGGACGAGATTTGGAGTCCATGCTTGTATGATATTGTGTAAAAACTGCATTCAAGAAACTTATTTTGTTGTAACATATTTGTATTGTAAACCATTATGTAATGGTCGTGTGTAAACAGGATATTTTAGATTATCATTATTTGATAATCTACGTAAAGCTTTTTAAACCTTTATTGATGAAATAAAGGTTATGGTTTGTTTTAAAATGAATGCAGTCTTTGAAAAACGTCTCATATAGAGGTCAAAACCTCGCAACGAAATCAATTAATATGGAACATTTTTAATCAATAAGAACGGGACATTTCATCACCCTCCTTAAAAGCATAGGTACATTCTTTCTTAGGTAGTGAAGGCAATTTATCACACAAAGCAAGCATTTGTTCTAATGATTGGCACTTAAGTTGCAAGTCAATATTATCCTGTTCTAGTTGAGCTACTATACGATTCAAATTACGTACAGCAGGTAAATGCAAATAATAATCGTGCAAAGGATCAAGTTGACTTTCAAAATCTATCAACGGTACAATGATTGGTTCATTATGAGGTTCTACTTTTTCATCTAAAGACTTTTGACCTAGAGATTCTATCTCAAAGAAAACAGTTTGTTCATGTGCTAGGTCTTCACGGAAAACATTATCAGAACATGCAGGTAAAGCAGGTAGAATTGGTTTCACATCAAAAGTTGATTCATCAAACACCTCATCTATGTTAACAATGCTAGAACTAGGTTTGTTAAACACTTCATTCTCAAGTATTAAAATGTATTTCTCTAGCATGAGTGTAGGAATGTAAACCAATCTACGTGTTGGCACATAATTAGCACATTGCACATTCTTTTCAGTATCAACAAGTTCCTTCAAGAAATCAGGATTTGATTTACCCATTTTTGCATTAATTTTCTCATACATTAAGCTAATTTGATGGTATTTTTTAGATTTGCGATTAACAATTATATCATCAAAATCTGCATCAGAAGAATGCACAAAATGCGGTGGTAAACCAGCTTGAAAGTAATCAGAATGATATAATCCTGGAATCTTTTTGGAAGCTCCATCTAAGATCTTATGATCTTCATAACCCAACCTCCACTTTTCACCATGAATCGTTTTTGGTCTATTCATGAAAATCGTTTGTTTTGAAAGTTCCATATCCATGATAGCTTTGGATTGCTCTGTTCGATAGAGTTTCTCCTCATATCGAGCAAGTTGTGCTTTCATTTGAACAGACTCTTTTGACAACGAAGAAATTTCAGTGTCTTTTTCAATTATGGCGTTTTCCAAATGAATAATATTCTTATTTAGCTTTGAAAGTGTGGGTTCATGTTGATTTTTTAAATCAGAAAGATCTTTTTCTAAGAATTGAACTTTTTCTGCAAGTCGTTAGGATTTTAAACGATAATTAGTTCGTTCGAATTTAATCGGATGAATTGTCTTTTTAAGATCTTCCAACTCAGTTTCCGTAGAGTTGAGTTGGAGAGTCAATCATTGCACATCCGTTTGCAATTTGGATGAGGAAGGTCTGGTCTCATTTAGTTTGATTTTATCTTTTAAAATCTTGTTTTCAGATTTTAAGCCTTTGACTTCTTTTGACATTGAGACCTGATTGTTCATCAAGTCATTTTGCATTTTTATAAAATCAGGTGAGATTTCAGTTGATTGTACCTCATCATCGTCAGATGTTGAGTCAGAATTCTCCAGTGCTTCCTTAGCTTTGATGAGCTTAGTCACCTTGCAGACATTTGCATGTTCCACCTCTGAGTCTGAATCATCAGTCCAGTTAAACCAAGTATCATCAACCGGTTTCAGCTCTCCCCCAGTTTCCACAATCTTAGCCATCAACATTTTCTTCTTGTAGTAAGCTGCGTCCTTCTTCTTAGGCATTTTGCACTCACGAGAGTAATGACCAGCTTTGCCACAATTGAAACAGATTGAATCTTCCTTCTTGGAATCATCAGGACTTTACTGTTTGGATTGATCAGCTTTCTTGTAGTACGAGGAAGATGATGAGTGTTTGCGTTGATTGCTTGATTTACCTTTAAACTTGTGTTTGTTCAAGGCGTTTGTGAACATGGCTGCCATCTTGACTAATTCAAGGTGAGAATCATCAACATCAGAAAGATTCAACTCTTCAGAATCAGTTGATTCTTCAACAAGCACTTTCTTGGATAAGCTTTTGGAAGTCGTAAATGATTTGCTCTTCTTTTTGGCAATTAGGGCAAGAGGATCGCTCGGAGAAGACTCTTTCCTTCCTTCTTGAAGTTTAGACACCTCAGGTTGGTAATGCATAAGAACTCCAACAAGCTCATGAATAGTCAACTTGTCAATCTCTTTGGTAGATCGAACAATGGTTCCATAAGGAAGCCAATCAGCATTGAGCTTTTTGAGGAATTTCATGTTGACTTCAGCATGTACTTTTACAATCTTACACCTTTTCAGCTCATTGAGAACACAATTGAAACGACGGTAGGTATCCTTGAGTTGTTCTTCTGGTTCCTGCTTGAAATCTTCATACAATCCCAGAGCCTTATTCAATTTAGTAACGTCTGACATGTCATAACCTTCTTGTTGTCGTTTGATCTTATCCCATATATCTTTTGCAGTAGTGTTGCTATCAACATTTTCAAATAGCTCATATGGGATAGCTTGCATGACAATATTCTTAGCCTCTATGTCACCCTGAGCTCTTTCACGTTTATCACCAGAAAGTTCATAGACTGGAATTGGCATACCAGTATCCGAATGAAAATCAACAACTGGACCTTCTCTCAGAGAAGCCCATATATGTTTAGCTTTATCACCCTTATTGTCTATGTACTGAGTGATACGATGAAGCCACTGAGTGTACTTGCCATCAAACAACAATGGAGGTCGGGAATCTGATCCAATGATAAGAGTATCTTGTGTAGACATCTTAAATTGAGGTAGATTCGGTATAGATTCGGTATTAAACACAATCTATGATCAGGGTTCAGTATAAAATTTAACAAGAATGTCAGATTTGGTAAAGATTCGGTACTGTAGCAGGTTCAGTAAGTGGTTCGGTACTGTAGCAGATTCGGTAACAATTCGGTAAACCAGATTTTGTAACAGAAACTGATAAAAATTACAAGTAACACACCCAAATTCGGTATGGATTCGGTAACCACACAACTTGAAGCCTCAGAATACTTAAAACCAAAGAATGAAGTGAAACCGAGATTCTGATTCGGTAAATGACTCGGTAGTCAAATTCTGTAAAATATTATGTGTAAACTCAATCCAATACCCTTGAATTAGATTCGGTAACCTTGCTGCACAAGAACACAAGTTAGTAATAAACAGAATATCAATGATACCGAAGATTCAGGATACCAAATGTCAACTGTAGCAGTTGACAATACCGAGTCTAAGTCTAAAACTTAGAAATATAACAGAATCCTTTCTCAAACCATACCAATTAGCTGCGTATGATCAAACCGAATGTGATAGAATCACAAACACACCACAATCTGCAACACTTAAGATGAATTTTCAATAATGAAGCAGATTCGGTATGATAGTTACGATACCGAGTGTTGATCAAATCTTCAAAACTTGAAGAATTGGAGAAATTGAATCGACAGAAATGTGATTTAACACCTCACGAACACAACCGAATCTTTAAATCTTCACAAAACTCCAGAATCAAGCTTGAATTAAGCAATACCGAGAGTTTTAGCCACAAACTCTAAAAATCAACTTGATTCTCCATAATTGAAGTTAAAAAGCTGTAATGATGATCGAAACTCTTTCTAATAGACCTAATACACCTTCGCTGAACTTATCACAAGAATCTGAACGTCAGATTATCAAATTCGATAATATCGAATCTGATTCATTTTACCGAGAGTATTCAGATTCTGTAATCTACAATCTCTGGATCAATATAGTGATGTAGAATCACTTCCTGGAAGCTCTGATACCAAATGATAGGTCAGATCATGATGAGATTGAGAGAAATAATAAGATAGAGTGAGATTCGGTATGTAGGAAGGAGACTTGGTATGAGAGAGAATCGCTAAAATTACATTCCACAGCTTCTAGAACTCTTTTACAATGCAATGGCTATCTAATTAGAACTACTTAGGTTCCTTATATAGCCCTCTTCTAAGGAACCTTCATTTAAGCTTAATTCACATTAACACTATACAACTTCGGGGTCCTAACATAACTAAAATCAGGATCCATGCGAGTCTCCATAGCTGAGATAACGATTGCTCTACCGCAAGTAAGTCCAAAGTTTTTCCCTATTTGAGAACTTTTTCCTTAAGTGTCCAGGGTGTCTATATCTATTACAGATTTTCAGGTTATCAATTCTGCAATCAAGGCCCTTCTTGTACAGTATCTGGGCTACTTTGTTATTCTTTCCCTACCTCTAACAGACCATAATGCGTATACTCAAGTGGTTCCTACCAAAATTTTCTTTGAATCACTTCATATTCCTTATGTAGTAACATTGGAACTTCTGCATGATTTACTTCAATATAATCACACTGGCCGGGTGTCATTATATTGTACTAAATCGTACGTTCATTCCAATATCACTCCATATGGTCAATGTAACGCGATCACTTCAAGTTCTACTCAATTTCATCTAACGGTGCTTTATCTATGCTATCTCAAAAAAATCTACATAATTAATCTCATGGCTTCTCAGTGTGGGTGCGTAGGTTCCGTAGGTCATGCATCAATACCTAAATGTCCCGAAATTTTCTTCAAAATATTCGAGTTTGGGTAATGTCATTAGGTTCCTTTCTAGAAATTCAATCTGGGTCTCGTGTTGAGTTGCACGTGTAGCAAGTAGTAATACGATATGTCTTGAGGTGACTCCTAAGTCTTTGGATATGGCTGAGCATCAGTAGAAGACACTCTGACCTTGTGAAAGGAGATGCCTTCCTGACTTCTCCAATGCCTAAGAGTGTTAGGGACCTAAGTCCAGAAGTGTCGTTAGATCGTCGAGTAGTGGTGAAGAATGAAAGAGATAAGTGACGGTCATGAAAGCGTACGGGATACGGGTCAACTTGCAAAAACTAAACAACCTTCTAATGTTCATACGTTGTACGTGGCTAATTAGGGTGAGCTCGGGGGGGGGGGGGGGGTGGGGCGAGGTGCAGTTACTCTGACAAATCCTCACATATCTCCTCCTCCAAGGATCAACTTTAGTGGGCGTGTAATCCAATGGGTACTCTTCCTAGCTCGCGTGAAGTATGTGTCAACCCGGAAATTTCTGACTAAATTTAAACTTGATCTTTATATGTTTCCGACACGATAAGCAAAGTCTGTAATGTTGAAATCTCAAAAACTTTGAACTGTGTTCATGTAATCAATTACCCTTTGACCTTGCTCGATGATTCACAAACATTAATGTGTATATCGATATGTATATATAATGTAGTTATATTAATTGAAAACGTTAACAAAGTATTAGATGTATAATACTTTACATAAACGTATTTGTTTCAATATATGTTTAATATATTTATCGACGGAATTAAAAGATAATATTAAATGATTGAATTATCAGATACATTGTGATATGATTACGGGTCTATGTTATGAGGTCCACTGTGATTTAAGAAATCTATTCTTTTTGACAACATTTGAAAAATGGTAAAGTGATTTATAAGTAAGAACAAATGTGTAAATTAACGAGAACTAGACAAGGGTTAGTGGAAATTCCTGTTTAATTTCCAATTCATGTTTTATAATATTTTTCTCGTGACCTTGATAAGATAACTACGTTAACTTTCATTTTATTTAAGGTGAAAGTAAGAACGTGGAGTGTAAATAACTTAGATGTTAGAAATCGACAAGTTAAGTAACTCGACATTTTTCATTAAGATGATTTCATACGTTTATTTAACATTTGAACTTTATCCCATGCTTCACCAATAGAATGTAATTTAAAAACTTGAAACCTATTATGAATATATATAATTCTACTTTTCTAAAACGTTTTATGATATAATGATTTCTATTATTTTAACCTTTTAACAAAATGATTCTTAAATATATTTAGTTTTGGAAAACAAAATTATCATATTTATTTGATTTAGTTTCAAACGTACAAAAACGTTTTCAGTTTAAAAAGAACTTTATTATTAAAACGTATATAACTTTTATAAATATCTAGAACTACTTTTGACAACTCATTTCTTAACCAGTATGATAAAGATAACGATATTTATATATTATTTTATTAAATATATATAATGATTTAAATTAATATTATATATATTTATACGCATATTATACGTACATAGTTTTATACTTTTACTATACTTTAACTTTACCTTTACTTTACTTTTACTTTAATTTTACTTTAATTTTACTTTACTTTAACTTTAATAATTCACTTTAATAATTCATACTTTAATAATTCACTTTAATAATTCACTTTAATAATTCATACTTTAATAATTCACTTTAATAATTCATACTTTAATAATTCACTCTAATAATTCAAAAATCTATTATAAATAGAATTCAATAGGTTTCATTATTTCATAGAAACTTGAACATATATTTCTCTAAACTCTCTCAATCGATTTACATATATATATATATATATATATATATATATATATTTACTCAGTATTATTTCAAGATATTATTAGTATACATAAAATACTACGACAGAGTTATGTTCAGGCGATTTCAAAATAAGTTTTCAAACGGGATAGAACAAAGGAAATTATGGGTTATAGCTATAGAGGTTATGGGTATTGTTCGAGGGTATTGCTGGTGAGGTCAACCTAACGTTTATCATTTTCGTTGCGTCTACGTACTTTACTGCAATATTGAATCACAATATTTGTACATGAGCATTCATATCTTATCTTTTATATATTAATAGTGTATCGCTAACTAGTGTTCGAGTATATATGATTATGCATGCTTGTATGCTTAGTTTTGTCGTTAAATAGTTTATGATAAATCATGAATTTAATACATATGCTACAAAGATAAGGTATATGATATGCATGTCGTTGGAAAGCTGGCGAAAAATTAATAACTTTTCATTTAGAAAGCTTATGGTTTCGATGAACGGATTAAAAGATATGGTCAACTGAATTATTATTAATTTTAGTATTATTACTATTAAAATGATTATTATTATTACTATCATCGTTATTATCGTCATTATTATTATTATTTAATAATAATAATAATAATAATTATTAATAATATCATTATCGTTATTAATATAAGTATTATTATTGTTATTGTTATTACTACGTTATTATCATTAAGGCTATTATTATTATTATTATTATTATTATTATTATTATTATTATTATTATTATTATTATTATTATTATTATTATAATAATAATAATAATAATAATAATAATAATTATTATTATTATTATTATTATTATTATTATTGTTATTGTTATTATTATTATTATATTATTATTATTATTATTATTATTATTATTATTATTTATTATTATTATTATTATTATTATTATTATTATTAGTATTATCATTAATATTATTATAATACTTATTAGTATCATTATCATTAAAACTAATATTAGTATCATCTAATTATTATGATTACTATTATTATCATTATTATGAATACGATATAAAAGAGGACTAAAAGCTATTAAACAAGTCGATTAGGAAATAATGAGTATAAGTATCATGATTCAGTTAAAATATTGGTAAGATTATGATTTAGATAAAAATATTGTTTTCATTATTTTTATCATTATTAGTAATATTATTATGACATTAGTATTACTACAAAATATTATTATTTGTTATCAAAATTATTATTATCATTAGTAAATATCATTATTGTTATTATTATTATTATTATTATTATTATTATTATTATTAAAATAATTAATATTATTATTATTATAAAATAGTACAACTTTTGGTTCATTATTATTATCAATGTTATATTATTTAATCAAATAAATACTTGATACAAATATATATTTATGATACATATCACTACATTTTTATCATTAAAAAGATATTATGTGAACATTATACAAATTATAATACTTACTATATAAAAATATATTTTTACTATATATTAACATAAATTTTTATCATTAATACATTATAATAAATGATGAAATTAAAATATTTTAAGATATTAATTTAAGAGAAAAATATCGATTTCATTATTTTTATCATTATTATTATTATTAAAAATATCATTTATATTAAAACTATCATTTTTATTAAAATTATAATTTTTAATAGAAATATCATTGTTATTATAAAATATCATTATTATTATCATTTTATTATTTTTAATAAAATGATTATTATTATTATTATTATCGATAATATTAAAAAGTATCGTTATTATTAAGATTATCATAATTGTTAGAAAATGTATTCATTAAAATTATCATTTTATGAATATTATTCGTATTATTAATAACAACAATATTAGTATCACTGTTATTATTAACATGATTATAATAATATTATTTATTGTTAAAATTATTATTATCCTTAATAAACATAAATAATGTTATTATTATTATTATTATCATTAATATTATTATTAGTAAAATAATTAAGAGTATTATTATTACAAAATAATACAACTTTTATTCATTATTATTATTATCAATATTATTTTATCAGATAATTATGTGATACAAAGATATTTTTACCACACGTAATATAATTACATTAATAATACATAACACTATATTTTATGATATTAAGTGAATTTTATAAATTTTATTACTTGAGATATATAAAAGTATATTTTTATCATATATAAATTTTAATATAAATTTTTATTTATTAATAAATGACCTGTATTATTTACTCTAATAAAATCTGATAAATATATTTAAGTATATAAAACGACTATATTTAAGTTATATAATGAACATGTATAGATTTTGAAAGTCATTTTGGGACAAGTTGACTTTTGTTGACTCTTGCATGTTAATCTCGAGCATTAGGATTGTGATACACTATGACCTGACCTAGCTTGTTAGACATTTATTTGACCAACATATACTAATATAGGCTCGTGAATCCGAGGCCAACCCTACACTTGTTCAATGCCGTCATATGTATTTTTACTACAAAATACAGTATTGTGATTTTCATTTGCTCCCTTTTTAAATGCTTTTGCAATATATATTTTTAGGACTGAGAATACATGCGATGCTTTTATAAATGTTTTACAAAATAGACACAAGTACTTGAAACTACATTCTAGGGTTGGACTATTATACTGGATTTCACCTCTATTATCTTGGTAACATAAGAATTAGTGTTTATTATAATTGCCACTAATTGAAGCGAATGATAGATCAATTCTCTAACATACGTGTGGTTCTGTTCTCTACAGACGAGTGGTTCTGTCGATCTATTCTCTACAGACGAGTGGTTCTGTCGATCTAATCTCTACAGACGAGTGGTTCTATTTATCTTTGGGAATATTTTTGATGCCTTTTGTTAATATGGGTTACCAGGTGTTCAATTCATATGAATTATTTTTACACTTAAGAGTGTATGGTTACTGAAAAATGAAATCTTGTGGTCTATTAAAATGATGGAAATGAACGTTTATGATAAACTAATGAACTCACTAATATGTTGGTTGACACTTTTAAGCATGTTTATTCTCAGGTATTAAAGAAGTTTTCCGCTGTGCATTTGCTCATTTTAAAGATATTACTAGGAGTCATTCATGGCATATTTCAAAAGACGTTGCATTCAAGTCGTTGAGTTCAATAAAGATTATTCTTAAGTAAATGACAGATTAGATCATTTATAGTTTGGATATTATGAAATGGTATGCATGCATGTCAACTTTTGATGTAATGAAAGTTTGTCTTTTGAAAACGAATGCAATGTTTGTAAAATGTATCATATAGAGGTCAAAAATCTCGCAATGAAATCAATTATTATGTAACGTTTATAATCGATATGAACGGGGCATTTCAATTGGTATCAGAGCGGTGGTCTTAGCGAACCAGGTCTTGCATTAGTGTGTCTAACTGATAGATATTAAGATGCATTAATGAGTCTGGACTTCGACCGTGTCTGCATGTCAAAAGTTTTGCTTATCATTTCTTGTCGGAAATTACATGCTTATCATTCTTAGTCTAGACACATCTTACTGCATTGATTGCATGAATAGTGTATAGACAAAATACATATCTTAGCATATATGCTAATTCATATCTTAGTGTATCTGTTACTGTAAACTTTGCCTGATATATTCCGTAAATTTCTCTGTAATCTACGAAATCTTTTGTTCTATATATATAGATATTCTATGCAATTAGAATACCATCCGATAGCCGGAAATCCTTTCATATCAAAAAATCCTTTATTCAATCGTACGAAATGGAACTCGTCACTAGTTCAAGTTCCTCGGATTCCGATATGGAGTTTCACTCGAGCTCCGAAAGCAGTGTGACAGGAACTGATCAACCAATAGCCATCATCTATTCTGGATGAATTGGGAATGGGTTCGTAGCCTACTTAATCATTGGAGACAAGAAGAAGGCGATCCCTTCCATCCACCACATTTCCCTCTTGGCGAAGAACCTGAAGCACTTACCGGCGAACTTGTTCGAGACACCATTTTCTCTCTCATTTCCAGAGTATCTCATCACGATTATATACTATCTCAAATTCTAGATCTTATTCATCCGCTCGTCCGAACCGACAATCATCCCGGTGTAGTAGAAGAAGTCAACGAGCTTCGCGCTCGGGTATTGGCCTTAAAAAATATGGTGCAAAGGTTACACGCACCAGCAGCATCACCGGCATCAACAGTACCATCATCATTCACCGAAGAAATATCAATAAAAATGAATAATGAAGTATTAATTCATAATTTCATGCAAGTGGAAGAAATACTCAGCAAAGGTTATGTAATTTCTAAATTTTTAGGAATTATTCAATCCTAGTTTCAACCGTAAATCAAATGAGTTTAATTTAATGTTAACTCATTAAATCTATATTACATCTGAAGAAAATATACATACATATATATTTTTATAAAGACTGTAATAAAATTTTTTTGTACAAAATATTATTTGTGAATTTTTTTTAACGGGTAGGTAATACCCGAGAAATATTTAGATTTCACATTAATATGTTACACTGTACATTCTTCGATTCTGATTCAACAAGCATTAACTATACTCACTACTTACACAACGATATACATTTTTCATATAAATCAGAATAACCATTCTCATATAAATTCAATTACATATTCTGATTTTAATAGATCAGAATCCAAATCGAGATTTAACCGAAATCATCACTCTTAGATTCCTACATCTTTCAAATCTATACTTTGACTTCAAAATTGTGCTAGAACATTACTTCTATTCATTGAACCCAGAAAACAATTTTCGTATCATTCAAAATTCTAGAACATCATATGTATATTGACAACTACAATCTGCATTCAAACCCTTCATGATTTTTGAAAACACCTCAATTAAGAAACAATCGAGATGATGATCCAACCACATGTTATCCACAGTCATGCACCTGGAAAACTCCCGGAACCTAAGTATAAGTTTAACACAAATCTGTGAGCCATTGGCGTTGTTATTACTGAAAATAACTTTGTAATCCCTTTCCAAAGTAGTCAGTTTTGTAACAGCTCCAGCAAGTCAAATTCGACTTTTCAGTCGAAATAGTCTTATTATAACTTCGATATATACGTTGCCCTTTCGCCATCGTTACCGAGAAACCTTTTACATTCCACTATATTAACAGTAAACGTATCAACAACTTCATTACCCTTTGACTTAAGCTTCTCCGAAAAATCACTATACTTATTCATTGAAATACTATCATGTACTCATCTGCATCTTGTAACAGTAGTTGCCATATCAAAAAGCTTGAATCATTATTTCATAGCAATTCTACGCCAACAGTTATATATATACATATAATGTTTATCTCCTAGACTTACATACTTCAAATGTGAAGTTTCTGAAAAATACCCTAAACTGCGAACTATTTCTCTGAATTTTGAAAAAATGCTGGTGAAGCAGCAAAAACTGTAAACGACCTTAACAGTCGAGACTTTGATGATAAAGAGTAGTGTGTTGAAAAAGTTCAAAAAATGAGAAAAATTTGGTGTTGAAAAACGGTTGAGCAAACCATGAAGGAGGCTGTGGACAGATCACAAAGATGAAATCTACCTTCAAAGAATCCAAATGATCCAGTGTCTGCTAAAATCATTTGCAAACACCTTACTCCTTATTCTAAACCTTCGCAGACAAATTTTCCGCATCATTCTATGATTCCAGATATTTTAAAATTCTAAGATATCATCGTATCTTTCATTATAAATATCCCCGATATTTCTAAAGATATTTTCATAACCATTCTTATCTGAAATAATTTATCTCCTCGCGTTATCTGTATCACATCATAAAGGAAACTGTTTTAGTTTCTAAATTTTGAAACCTTCGAGTTTAAAGTATGAATGTTTTTGAAGTAGTGTGGGGAACTGAAGCATGAGTTAATATAATATAATGACACTTGATCAACGTGATTATATTACGGTAAGTCATGCTGAGTTTCTAATGGAACATGACGATTCACAGACCATACCGTCATCATGTGCCATGTTACATAACTCTTTCATTCTATTTAACCTCTAAAATTATCAAGAAAACATTTTTTTTTCTTGATGATTCGGTCTTTTCAGTGATTTTTTGGTAATTTAACGAGTCGGATATTGCTATTACCAGTTCTTTCTTAGAACGTTAGCCATGATCATTCGAAATTCAAAAATTTCATTTACAAAACCGAGACGTCTTAATTGCTTTACTTTAAGTCGGGAAGAAAACAAAAGCATGAAGCTTCAAAATACTAGGGAAAATATAAAGCTCGACGGCAACACACAAATTACAAACCGTGTATATCAATACGTATCGTAATATAAAGACACGGGAGAACTAGAAACACTATAAAACCAAGAGTATAGTAGAAGTGAATAGATTCTTCCGGCGGCAGATGAAAAAGAAGAATGACAGATATGATAGTTAGGAATATATCAAGAATCAGAACTGGATGGAGCATATTGACGAATGTTTTAAAGTATGAATTGAGGGAGAAAGAATAGAAGGTATAAGTTGTGAAAATAACAGATCATCGCATTTAATCAAAGAGGATCCTAATTTCCTTAATTACCGAAGAACCAAATCTTATTACGAAGATTTTCTCTAAATCCCTTGAATTCCGAAAATCAACCGTGACTACGTCACTGGTTAAGACGAACCTGCATTGACTCATTTCACTCTTTTGTGATGGCTTCACTCGTACTCTTCACAAAATCAAACTGTTTTATCTATATTACTCGATGATGATAAAACTCTAATTTTTAGCTTGTATGCGTCATGAAAACATACTTATTGTCATCCATGACAATCCCAATCAAATTTTTGGATGAAATTTCTTTAACGGGTAGGTACTGTGACAACCCAAAAATTTCTGACAAAATTTAAACTTGATCTTTATATGTTTCTGACACGATAAGCAAAGTCTGTAATGTTGAAATCTCAAAAACTTTGAACCGTGTTCATGTAATCAATTACCCTTTGACGGTGCTCGACGATTCACGAACATTAATGTGTATATAGATTTGTATATATAATGTAGTTATATTAATTGAAAACGTTAACAAAGTATTAGATGTATAATACTTTACATAAACGTATTTGTTTCAATATATGTTTAATATATTTATCGAAGGAATTAAAAGATAATATTAAATGATTGAATTATCAGATACATTGTGATATGATTACGGGTCTATGTTATGAGGTCCACTGTGATTTAAGAAATCTATTCTTTTTGAAAACATTCGAAAAATGGTAAAGTGATTTATAAGTAAGAATAAATGTGTCAATTAACGGGAACTAGACAAGGGTTAGTGGAAATTCCTATTTAATTTCCAATTCATGTTTTATAATATTTTCCCCGTCACCTTGATAAGATAACTACGTTAACTTTCATTTTATTTAATGTAAAAGTAAGAACGTGGAGTGTAAATAACTTAGATGTTGGATATCGACAAGTTAAGTAACTCGACATTTTTCATTAAGATGATTTCATACGTTTATTTAACCTTTGGACTTTATCCCATGCTTCACCAATAGACTGTAATTTAAAAACTTGAAACCTATTATGAATATATATAATTCTACTTTTCTAAAACGTTTTATGATATAACGATTTCCATTATTTTAACCTTTTAACAAAATGATTCTTAAATATATTTAGTTTTGGAAAACAAAATTATCATATTTATTTGATTTAGTTTTAAACGTACAAAAACGTTTTCAATTTAAAAAGAACTTTATTATTAAAACATATATAACTTTTATAAATATCTAGAACTACTTTTGACAACTCATTTCTTAACCAGTATGATAAAGATAACGATATTTATATATTATTTTATTAAATATATATAACGATTTAAGTTAATATTATATATATTTATACGCGTATTATACGTACATAGTTTTATACTTTTACTATACTTTAACTTTACCTTTACTTTACTTTTACTTTAATTTTACTTTACTTTTACTTTACTTTAACTTTAATAATTCACTTTAATAATTCATACTTTAATAATTCACTTTAATAATTTATACTTTAATAATTCACTTTAATAATTCATACTATAATAATTCACTCTAATAATTCAAAAATCTATTATAAATAGAATTCAATAGGTTTCATTATTTCATAGAAACTTGAAAATATATTTATCTAAACTCTCTGAATCGATTTACATATATATTTACTCAGTATTATTTCATTATATTATTAGTATACATAAAATACTACGACGGAGTTATGTTCAGGCGATTTCAAAATAAGTTTTCAAACGGGATAGAGCTAAGGAAATTATGGGTTATAGCTATGGAGGTTATGGGTATTGTTCGAGGGTATTGCTCGTGAGGTCAACCTAACGTTTATCATTTTCGTTGCGTCTACGTACTTTCCTGCAATATTGAATCACAATATTGATACGTGAGCATTCATATCTTATATTTTATATATTAATAGTGTATCACTGACTAGTGCTTGAGTATATATGATTATGCATGCTTGTATGCTTAGTTTCGTCGTTAAATAGTTTATGATAAATCATGAATTTAATGCATATGCTACTAAGATAAGGTATATGATATGCTTGTCGTTGGAAAGCTGGCGAAAAATTAATAACTTTTCATTTAGAAAGCTTATGGTTTTGATGAACAGATTAAAAGATATGGTCAACTGAATTATTATTAATTTTAGTATTATTATTATTAAAATGATTACTATTATTACTATCGTCGTTATTATCGTCGTTATTATTATTATTATTTAATAATAATAATAATTATTATTAATAATATCATTATCGTTATTAATATAAGTATTATTATTGTTATTGTTATTACTACGTTATTATCATTAAGGTTATTATTAATATTATCATTATTATTATTATCATTATTATTATTATTATTATTATTATTATTATTATTATTATTATTATTATTATTATTATTATTATTATTATTATTATTATTATTATTATTATACTTATTAGTATCATTATCATTAAAACTAATATTAGTATCATCTAATTATTTTGATTACTATTATTATCATTATTATGAATACGATATAAAAGAGGACTAAAAGCTATTAAACAAGTCGATTAGGAAATAATGAGTATAAGTATTATGATTCAGTTAAAATATTGTTAGATTATGATTTAGATAAAAATATCGTTTTCATTATTTTTATCATTATTAATAATATTATTATGACATTAGTATTACTACAAAATATTATTATTTGTTATCAAAATTATTATTATCATTAGTAAATATCATTATTGTTATTATTATTATTATTATTATTATTAAAATAATTAATATTATTATTATTATAAAATAATACAACTTTTGGTTCATTATTATTATTATCAATGTTATATTATTTAATCAAATAAATACTTGATACAAATATATATTTATGATACATATCACTACATTTTTATCATTAAAAAGATATTATGTTAACATTATACAAATTATAATACTTACTATATAAAAATATATTTTTACTATATATTAACATAAATTTTTATCATTAATACATTATAATAAATGATGAAATTAAAATATTTTAAGATATTAATTTAAGAGAAAAATATCGATTTCATTATTTTTATTATTATTATTATTATTATTATTATTATTATTATTATTAAAAATATCATTTATATTAAAACTATCATTTTATTTAAAATTATCATTTTTAATAGAAATATCATTGTTATTATAAAATATCATTATTATTATCATTTTAGTATTATGAATAAAATGATTATTATTATTATTATTATTATCAATAATATTAATAAGTATCGTTATTATTAAGATTATCATAATTGTTAGAAAATGTATTCATTAAAATTATCATTTTATGAATATTATTAGTATTATTAATAACAACAATATTAGTATCACTGTTATTATTAACATGATTATTATAATATTATTTATTGTTAAAATTATTATTATCCTTAATAAACATAAATAATGTTATTATTATTAGTATTATTATTATCATTAATATTATTATTATTAAAATAATTAAGAGTATTATTATTACAAAATAATACAACTTTTATTTCTTATTATTATTATCAATATTATTTTATCAGATAATTATGTGATACAAAGATATTTTTACCACACGTAATATAATTACATTAATAATACATAACACTATATTTTATGATATCAAGTGAACTTTATAAATTTTATTACTTGAGATATATAAAAGTATATTTTTATCATATATAAATTTTAATATAAATTTTTATTTATTAATAAATGACCTGTATTATTTACTCTAATAAAATCTGATAAATATATTTAAATATATAAAACGACTATATTTAAGTTATATAATGAACATGTATAGATTTTGAAAGTCATTTTGGGACAAGTTGACTTTTGTTGACTCTTGTATGATAATCTCGAGCATTAGGATTGTGATACACTATGACCCGACCTAGCTTGTTAGACATTTATTTGACCAACATATACTAATATAGGTTCGTGAATCCGAGGCCAACCCTACACTTGTTCAATGCCGTCATATGTATTTTTACTACAAAATACAGTATTGTGAGTTTCATTTGCTCCCTTTTTAAATGCTTTTGCAATATATATTTTTGGGACTGAGAATACATGCGATGCTTTTATAAATTTTTTACAAAATAAACACACAAGTACTGAGGCTACATTCTAGGGTTGGACTATTATACTGGATTTCACCTCTATTATCTTGGTAACATAAGAATTAGTGTTTATTATAATTGCCACTAATTGAAGCGAATGATAGATCAATTCTCTAACAGACGAGTGGTTCTGTTCTCTACAGACGAGTGGTTCTGTCGATCTATTCTCTACAGACGAGTGGTTCTGTCGATCTAATCTCTACAGACGAGTGGTTCTATTTATCTTTGGGAATATTTTTGATGCCTTTTGTTAATATGGGTTACCAGGTGTTCAATTCATATGAATGATTTTTACACTTATGAGTGTATGGTTACTGAAAAATGAAATCTTGTGGTCTATTAAAATGATGGAAATGAACGTTTATGATAAACTAATGAACTCACCAACCTGTTGGTTGACACTTTTAAGCATGTTTATTCTCAGGTATTAAAGAAGTCTTTCACTGTGCATTTGCTCATTTTAAAGATATTACTAGGAGTCATTCATGGCATATTTCAAAAGACGTTGCATTCAAGTCGTTGAGTTCAATAAAGATTATTATTAAGTAAATGACAGATTATGTCATTTATAGTTTAGATATTATGAAATGGTATGCATGCCTGTCAACTTTTGATGTAATGAAAGTTTGTCTTTTGAAAACGAATGCAATGTTTGTAAAATGTATCATATAGAGGTTAAAAACCTTGCAATGAAATCAATTATTATGTAACGTTTATAATCGATATGAACGGGGCATTTCAAAGTAATTTTTAGATCCCTGGAATGGTGGAACGGTAGTAACAGGTGGATTACATTACTAGTTCTTAGGGTTAGACGAGTGGGAAAAGGGTTCAGAAAAAGATCTGAACTAGGAAAGATAAATTTTCCAAGTCGGTACCACAAATAGCAGACATGTAGCAAGAAACAACATCAACAATAACCTAGGTAGTCTATTGCAGTACACAAAACTGTAGTAGATAGTAGTGTCATGCAGTAGTATTAGGTAACCAGTAGCATGCAGCAGTAATAAGCAGTAACATGCAGTAATATATAACAGTAGAATGCAGCAGTTTCGCAGAAACAAGTAAATGAGCAAGTTGTAGATTAGTCCTATTAGTGAATCCTACTCGACTTGGTCAAGACACACTAATGCAACCTAATTCCCTACAACCAATGCTCTGATACTAAATGTGACGCCCCGAACAAAATCAATGTATACGGATCATCAACAACATGATCTTTACACGGTTACAACACTATATGCGGTTTTAAAACAAATTTTGCATTCATGAAAAGGTAACATTTTTACCAACGTCAAATGTTTTACAAAAGATAACGTGCTTCTACGAATAGAGAGCATTAATATAAGTACGTGACGCAAAGGTCATTACAAAACCATTGTTCAAATGTAACATAAGTTGTGAATGTAAGGTAAAAGTTCCATGATTGAGACATCTCTAAACAATGCAGCGGAAGTCTAACACAGCGAGTCTGTAACAGCAAGTCTATAACACCAAGACTATAACAGCAATTCTAACAGCAGAAGCAACAATGTCTAAGCACCTGAGAAATGCATGCTTAAAAAGTCAACACGAATGTTGGTGAGCTATAGTTTGATTGTAAACAACAATGTAATGTAGACCACGAGATTTCGTATTCAAAACAGTATCTCAAATCCGTATGATAAAGTATATGCTTATCCGTGGGCACCCGGTAACTAATTTAACAAGTAATATATCACAACCTAAAAGTACATTTGGCGCGTGCATATGTTTACGAAGTACTAAAGACCCGTTGACTGCTAGTGCGACTAGCCCGAGTGGGGATGTCAAACCCTATGGATCCATATCTAAGATTCACGTCTACCGGTTCATAAACCAATAGTTAAAGGTTACCGAGCTAAGGGGAATCTTTGTGCCGTTATGTCACCCACACATACATAAAGTTTAAGTACTCGTGTCTAATATGTAAAACATAAAAAGCGCATGTATTCTCAGTCCCAAAAATAGTTAAAGTAAAAGGGAACTATAACTCACAGTGAATGTGCAGTAAAATCGATACGAAAATGTAAGCAAGTAGTAAGTCGGTCCAAACAAGTAACTTGGTCGATCCAAAAGGTCCTCAACCTAAGTTAATAGTTACTAAGTCAGTAAATTGTTCCCCAAAAGTTTAAAAGTAAATAAGTTAAGTCTTAAGTATCATTATCATCATCATCATCATCATCATTCGTAAAAGATAAAGTAAGTTTTCAACAAGAATAGAGATCAAAACAGACTTCGGACAGCTGCTACAACCTCTATACAAACTGAAATGACGCACGGCCAGTGGCCAAGGCTCCATTTGTGTGTCCTCTTACCGCTATCCAAATTTCAGATACTAACTCTATGTCGTTTGACCATGGTGACGGTTCAAGCGCGAGTAGGTCAGAAATTTTAGCACGTCGTTACAAAGGCGTAGTGAGTTTCGGAAGGCTATAAATCCTAAACTGTATATCAGATTTAGGTGACTCTTAAATGAAAAGTCATCTACACAAACCGAACTATCTGAAAATCAACTTTCTAGAAGTCCCAGGAGTCTGATTAGACCCTGAAAAATAGAAACAAGTGCTCCGGTGGGTTTATTAGTGCTTGATGCTTATCACGGTTCTCATCCTTGATGCGTATAAGCCTCAAGTGTACAACTCTTTGATGTTTTAGCATCATTATGAGCAAGTTTTAACCATCAACACATAGCTAAAAGTAAAATCTAACTTTCTACAAGTTTTGAACATCAATGTTGTCTCTTTATTGTATAATCACAATAAAGCTTCAACCTTTGTCCTTTTGATACAAGTTTATGCATCTTCATCATATGAGATGATGAAGACTTGATTTTTATCACCATAAAAATCATAAAAAGGTTCCAAGTAAGTGTGATCTACAATAATAACTTAGATCTCAAGTGTTAAGAAACTCTAAGCTAGAAAGCTTGGATCTTTACAAGATTAATGAGACCATAAGCTAGAAAGCTAAGATTTAGTAAAAGTAATGAGATCATAAACTTAAAAAGCTTAGATCTAAACAAAATAATGAAAAACTAAGCTAGAAAGCTTGGATCTTTAATATTCTTGAAGATCCTTAAAGTAAAAAGCTAGATCTACAAGTTACACGAAGATCATAAACACAAGTTTTGATCTTTTAACAAAATAAAGTGATCTTAAGCTTCAAAATTTAGATCCAACGAAGTAATGAAGATTCAAAGCTAAAAAGCTTGAATCTTTCATGTTCTTGAAGATTTCAAATCAAAGTTTGAATCTACAAGATGTAACAAGATCAAAAAGCTAAAAAGCTTGATCCTTTGATGATGATGATGATGATGATGATGATGTCGTGGTTAAGAAGAAAAAGAGAAGAAGAAGAAAATTCAAGAACTTACAATTTTAGTGTGAGAAAGACTAGAGATAAAATTAGGAGCAAGTGTGTGTAAAATGAGAATGAAATGAAGTGTGAAATGAAGGATGAGGCTTGATATTTATAGTTGAGGAGGTGGTAGTGGGTGTCTCCAAACCGTAGGCATCATGGGGGATAAGGGGGGACAACTTTTTGCTTTTTGCATGGTGGTGGTACAAAGGTGGTGCTTGTTGTTGGGATCCCATGCAACATGTGTAGTAATGGCTAACAAAAATGCTAGTATGTTGGCTCACCTAAATGAGTTTTTGTCTTACATTTTAATGGGTCATGATTCCATTAAAATTGGGCTAACTTAAAAGTCCATTAGCTAGAGTAGGGTGGGCTTGAGTCCATTAAGGTATAAAATCCATTAAGACTAACTAGTGTGCATTAGTAAAACACTAAGCGTAATTAAGAAACCATCAAGCCAAGTAATTGTTATTAATAAATAACAATTAGTATTACGTAGTCATAATATTCCAATTATGACAAAAGTTTAACGTGTACAAAGTACATAGCTCGCTTTAAACGACAAGTGACACTAACGATCGTAAAATCATTCGAGGATCAAGTTAAGTGATTACGCACTTAACAACACATTGTAAGATATTAACGAAAGTAATTAATCATGAATAAAGATCCCAGAGCATAAACTAGCTCAGTATGCACATATATGCAGATTCGTGAAAGTATAGAGCACAAAAATATAAGTCGAAAAAGTTGGGTCGTTACAAATTTGATCAGATTCATAACATACTAGTCGCATGTAATTGAGCACTAGACATTAATACACTATGTAATTGACATAAAAACTGATCTAATAAAATTAGGTTTATGAATTATACCTCAATCGTTCAATTAGTTTATACTATCGCGTAGAGGATGATCAAGGCTATCACTTTCGTGTAGAACGCAAGAGCAAATAATCAAAATTGAATGGAGGATGATGATGATGATGAAGTCGACAATGGAGAGGGGGTTTGGAGCTGAAAAATTCGTGACTTAGGGTAATGGGTGGAAGAGTTGTGATTAAATGCCTTTTTATACCTAATTCCTTAATTAGTTTAGGGCCTAAATCACTAGCTAGCAACATGAGCTCAATTTAATCACCTAAATGGGTGAGGTTAGGGGGATTTCAGCCATGAGGGTCCAAGAGGGAGTCCATGGGATTGTCTTGACTAGTTGATGCATTCCTTGTGTAGCCCGTTAGGTGTCGTTAGCCGAAAACGCAAACCGGAACGTTAAACGTCAATTTCTCGCATTTTTAATCTATATAAATTCTAATAAATTGAAAGTATGTTTAAAACATAATAATTATACAATATAATAATTAAAATTAAATTACATTATGCTTTGGCTTGCTAGTACGCGAACTATGGTTCGTTTCTAGTTGCCGTTAACCGTACCGGGTCTCCGGAACGTTAACTAGTCGTTGAAACGCAATCACCGAGTTTAATTCATTAAATAAATAATAAATTAAATAAGTTTTTCATAATGTTAATAATTATTAAAAATAATTATTTTATCGTTTTTCTGAGTTCCGTAAACTGAAAAGCTTTCTAGGCGATTATCTTAATCGTGTCATTTTCTAAGTATTTCGCTATCCGAAATAGGTTTATCAATTAATATATCCATATTAATTCAAGTAATCCACTAGGATCAAGTATGCATTTAAATGAATTAAACACATAAAGTTCTGTGTAATCACCTTTAAATACTTAACGGACAAGTAACGATAGTAACGGAAAAAGTCGAGTTGTTACATTACCGATCTGTTATGAAAAATTTCGTCCCGAAATTTTAGTGCACGTCCGCCTTAGTCATCTCCTTGGGAAACAATTGCGGTTACTTTAGTCTCATTTGGTCTTCACGAAACCATGTGAATTTCGGTCCTCTACGGGCGTTCCATCGAACTTTAACTATCGGGATTCTGCTTTGCTTTAGCCGCTTGACCTCACGGTCCATGATCTCAACAGATTCTTCAACAAAATGAAGCTTAGGATCAACTTGTATCTCTTCCAAAGGAATTACCAAACCTTCGTTCGATAAGCATTTCTTCAAGTTAGAAACATGGAAAGTGTCATGAATATTTCACTGATTTCTTGCGGTAGTTTCAGTCTATACGCTATCGGTCCAATTCTCTTGGTGATCTCAAATGGTCCAATATATCTTTGACTTAGCTTGCCTCTTTTACCAAAACGCACTACACTCTTCCAGGGTGATACCTTGAGCATAACTTTATCTCCAACATGAAATTCCAAATCTCGCCTTCTAACGTCGGCGTAACTCTTTCGACGACTTCGCGCCATTTTCAGTCTCTCTTGTATCTGCATGATCTTCTCAGTTGTTTCATGTATGATCTCAGGACCTGTCAATTGACTATCTCTCAACTCAGTCCAACATACAGGTGATCTGCACTTTCTGCCATAAAGTGCTTCAAAAGGCGCTGCCTTTATACTTGCGTGATAACTATTATTATAGGAGAATTCTGCTAGCGGTAGATGTCTATCCCATCCATTTTCGAAGTCGATAACACATGCCCTTAACATTTCTTCTAGTGTTTGGATGGTTCTCTCGCTTTGGGCATCAGTTTGTGGGTGATAGGCTGTACTCATGTCTAAACGAGTTCCCATTGCCTCTTGCAAAGCTTGTTAGAATCTAGATGTAATCTGCTGTCTCTGTCGAAATTAATAGATATCGGCACTCCATGTCGAGAAACTAATTCCTTTATATAGATCTGTGCCAACTTCTCCATCTTATCCGTTTCCTTAATTGGTACTAAATGAGCTGACTTTCTGAGACGATCAATCATAACCTAAATCGTATCATAACCTCCCACAGTCTTGGGTAACTTAGTAATGAAATCCATAGTAATACATTCCCATTTCCCTTGGGGAATCACTGGCTGTGTTAGCAGTCCTGACAGTTTTTGATGTTCTGCTTTGACTTTAGCACACGTTGAGCACTTACCAACATATTGTGACACCCTCCATATTTTTAAATACACAACGGAAACTTTACAAATATAATAATTACATATCCATATTTATGTTTTACATTACCACACGGATATTATAAATCATCCGGTGTTACGTTGAACAACTATTATTTTGTTATACAAAAGACATCAGAGTTTGATCTTCAAACATATCCAGCAAAACAAGCTCCTCCCAAAACCCTAGCGTATAAGCCTACCTGCATGGAGGAAGTGAGGGAGTTAGCACAAGGCTAAGTGAATGGCACAGTCCTAACAGGTATAAGCATATAGCATCAAGCTAGCCAATATACAAATAAGGTCATGATAACAAGAGGATCGGCGGCCTGGCCGGGCCCTTAACTCCAACTAATCAGGCTAGAGTATACCGATAATTCTAGTTACTGTCTCCCTCGCATAGTATCCGGATGCAGGGGGTGCATCGTTCAACTATACTACATGAATAGTAACTCCTGAACCAGAAAGACTCATCCCTGCCTCTTGCCCAACTTACAAATTTGGCATAACTACAAAACCATAGCTGCCCCACATGTAAGCCAGTTGCCGCTACAAAACCCGCAATCGGCAATATCAACTACCGGACTACTAACCCGTAGCCGGCATCCAAGGTGGCCACAACAAATCACATAATATAGCACAATATATCATATACTAATTATTCAGCTGAGTAAGCCAAGGTAACAGTAGCATAACCCGCTACTAAATACTTATAAACATTAGGATAGTCCCACTCACCTGGAAATACAAGAACTCTGTAGTCTTATTTCACTGAGCCTTCACCTTTTCCTTTATCACCAGAGAATATCATTTCTCTAGTTAGTACCCATTTCAATCAGATTACACATCAGAAGAAATAAACACATCAATATATTAATGAGTCATAATAGCACTTGACCCAAACATACAAACACTGTCACTCGCACGGATGGGATCTCACTCGTGCGACTGACTAGCTCACTCGTACAGATGAGTATGCTCACTTGCACAACTGACAACCTACTCCCAAGAGTGACTTTAAAGTCCACTCGCATGATTAAGTAACTTACACGCACGTTTAGACACCTCATCCGTACGGGTGAGTGCCTCACTCACACGGTTGAGCAAGAACGACAACATAATTGAAATTCGAGCTTTTTCCACCCAACTTAAAGTTTGATTTAGTGTTTTAAAGCCTTATCATTGGAAAGTAAACCTCAAGACCATTCCAACAATAGTTTATTCGTCAAAAACGGAGTTAGGGTTTGAAAGTTACACCCTTTTCAATATTACCAAAAGCCGACCACTGCTCAACCGCGTGGCTGAAACCTCAAATGTACGGTTGAGCCCTCAACCACGTGGTTGAGCCCTCAAAATTGTGCTCAACCGCGTGGTTGAGTTGTCAAAAGTGTGGGCGCTGAAAATCAGTTCCAGCTCGCTGTTTTCGCGTTTTTAATACCCAAAACGCGATTTTTGCTTGTTTTGGTCAATCTAATGCATCAAGAATACCACATAATACATATATAAACTATTTTTAACATCAATCAAGCATAACAAACACATATAATCAAGAATCAAGCTCAAAAAATCATCAAAACCCATTTTAACCCAAACCCACTTTTAAATTCACCAAATTCAATGATGTTTACCTTGTTTCAATCCTTGTAAATGCTAGAATCAGATAAACGAAATCACAATCTTTGATCTTGCAGTTTTAATTTCAATAATTTGGGAGTAGTAGGTGTGTTTAGGGTTTAATGTTACTAAAATAGGAAAGATAAAGAACGTACAGGAGTATATATCCATTTAAGGGTTTCTTCACTATGAGGAAACCTCTTCCGTCTAACACACGGGTATTTACCAGTTATCTAAAACACAATGTACCTCATTAGGTGGCCCTAACGAGGTCCAATTCACATAACAAAATCTGTTCTGTGACCCTGTCACAAAGCGCACACAACAAACTAATCAAAAATTATTAACCCATAATTATTAAAATCATTAATATTAATAAATTAATATTAACTAAGGGTAAAAAGGTCATTTACCGCTAGGCCCAATTCGAGGTTGTTACAAATCTACCCCCTTAAGAAGATTCTATCCTCGGAATCTGGTCCAGGTCAAACAATTGAGGGTATCTAGCTTTCATTAGCTCTTCTGTTTCCCACGTCAAATTGGAACCCAAACTATGTTTCCATTTTACAAGTACCATTGGTATCTGTTTCTTACGTATCTTGGTAACCTTTCTGTCAACAATCCTGACTGGTCCTTCAACTAACTTTTTATTCATATCAACCTTTAAATCCTGCAATGGTAGAATCTGACTTTCATCATCTACCTTACACTTACGAAGATAACATATGTTAAACGTATCGTGAATGCCCGCTAACTCAGGAAGATCTAGAACCACGGTTTGATCGTTCAATACCTTCCTAATGTTAAATGGACCTATATACCTTGGGGCTAGTTTTTCTCGTTTATCAAACAGAATTACACCTTTCCACGGCGATACTTTCAGGTACACATGTTCACCCACATAAAATGTCACTGGTCGTCGACGAGGATCTGTGTACATTTTCTGTCTATCTCTGGCAGCTTTTAACTTCTCTCGAGCTATTGCTACTTTATCAGCGGTTTGTTGTACAATTTCTGGACCTGCAAACTATTTCTCTCTGGCCTCTAACCAACAAGTCGGAGTTCTGCATCATCTACCATACAACATCTCGTAGGTTGGCATGCCAATACTCGAATGATACGAGTTATTGTATGAAAATTCTATCAATGGTAGTGAGAATCCCATGACCCACCATATTCTAATACATAGGCTCTTAACATATCCTCTAACGTTTGAATAGTTCGTTTACTTTGACCGTCCGTTTGAGGATGATAACCTGTACTAAGATTTACACGAGTACCCAAATGTTGTTGTAAACACTGCCAGAAGTTAGATACAAATCTCGAATCTCTATCTGACACAATAGATAATGGTATCCTATACCGAGCTAGAACTTCATTTATGTACAACTGAGCCAATTTACTCAACGATGTCGTGTCACTAGCAGGCAAAAAGTGTGCGCCCTTAGTTAATCGATCAACAATCACCCAGATCATATCATGTCCTTTCTGTGTTCGGGGTAACTTGGTTACAAAATCCATCGTTATATGTTCCCATTTCCATTCTGGAATTCCTAATTGACGTAACGATCCATAGGGTTTTTGATGTTCCGCTTTAACTTGGGCGCAGATATGACATTTTTCCACAAAATTAGCGATGTCTTTCTTCATCGTTGGCCACCAATACAGGGTTTTCAAATCATGGTACATCTTTGTACTTCCAGGATGGATAGATAATCTTGATTTATGCGCCTTATTCATAATTAATTCCCTCAATTCTCCGAGTAAAGGAACCCATACTCGATTGTTGAAGGTTTTTAATCCCCGAGAATCGTCAATTAAATCCTCTTTTCTCTTAACTAAAAGCTCGGATTTTAGGTATTCATCCCTTAAGGCATCTAACTGAGTTATTTTTAAGCATTCGATAAGATCCGATACAATTTCTATTCGCATAAATTTCACATTGTCAATGGATCCTTTTCGGCTTAAAGCATCAGCGACTACATTTTCCTTACCCGGATGGTAGCGGATTTCACAATCACAATCTTTTATTGATTCTTGCCACCATCTCTGCCGCATATTCAACTCTTTCTGAGAAAAGATATATTGTAAACTCTTGTGATCTGTACAAATAACGCAGTGCGTACTATATAAATAATGTCTCCATAACTTCAAAGCAAAAACCACTGCTGCCATTTCTAAGTCATGTACTGGATAATTCTTTTCATGAGTTTTCAACTATAGTGAAGCATACGCAATAACCTTCTCTCGCTGTATTAACACACAAACCAAACCCGCATTTGACGCATCACAATATACCATAAAATCATCAGTGCCCTCGGGTAACGCTAATATTAGAGCTTGACACAATAGCTGCTTCAATGTCTGAAATGCTTTCTCTTGTTCTTCACCCCATTGAAAAGATACATCTTTCTAGTTAACTTTATTAATGGACCCGCAATTTTAGAGAAATCCTAGATAAATCTACGCGAATACCATGCCAAACCCAGAAAACTCTTAATTTCAGTCGGAGTGTTCGGTGCATTCCATTTCATTACCGCCTCTATTTTGGATGGATCCAATTTAATACCCTCTTGATAAATAATATGACCCAGAAACTGAACTTCACGTAACAAAAATTCGCATTTCGAAAACTTGGCGTATAGCTGTTCTCATTTCAATAATTCTAATACTTGACGTAGGTAATCAGCATGCTCATAATCTGTTTTTGAATGAATGTCGTCAATAAATACTATGACAAACTTATCGAGATTGTCGACACACCCGATTCATTAAATCCATAAAAATTGCTGGCGCATTCGTTAACCCGAACGGCATCACCAAAAACTCATAATGACTGTAACTAGTACGAAATGCTGTTTTCGGAATATCGGATTCCACAACCCGAACCTGATGATACCCGAAACGTAAATCTATTTTCGAAAAGAACGAAGCTACTTGAAGCTGATCGAATAAATCATCTATCCTCGGAAGAGGATACTTATTTTTCACGGTTCTTTGTTCAATTCGCGATAATCAATACACATTCGGAGCATCCCGTCTTTCTTTTTCACGAACAACACTGGCGCATCCCATGGCGAAGAACTCGGACGAATAAACCCACGGTCTAACAGTACTTGAATTTGAGACATCATTTCACGTATCTCAGAGGGAACCAACCTATACGGAGCTTTAGCCACTAGTGTAGATCCTGGCATCAACTCAATTCTGTATTCTACTTTCCTAACTGGTGGCAAACCTGGTAATTCATCTGGAAATACTTCTGGGAAGTCACGCACTACTGGGATATCAGCTACCGTCTTTTTCTCTTTCTTAGCATCAATTACATAGGCAAGAAACGTATCACACCCCTTTACTATCGATTTCCTAGCCTTCATCATCGAAATCAAAGGACAACCAAACCCACCCCATTCCCCCGGGCTATAACACGTGTCCCATCAGACAAAGGGAAAGAAATCGATTTCTTATGATATTTTATACTTGCTTTATGGCAACTCAACCAGTTCATACCCTGAACTACATCAAAGCTAGGTATGGGCATCACTAAGCAAGTCACCAGAAATATACTCCCATCTATTTCTATACTTATTCCAGACACAGATGTTGTGACTGGAACAGTCTTACCACTGACTACTTCCACTTCTAAAGGTCCAGGTAACATATAAACAGGCAAGTTTAACTAATCACAGAATCTAGTAGCCATGAATGAACGATTGGCTCCGCAATCAAATAATACACGAGCAGGTGTGGAGTTAACCAAAAACATACCAATGATAGCATCGTCGGCAGTAGTAGCTGTGTCTACCGACATCTGAAAGGCTTTTGCTTCAGGTCTTGGAGAAGTGTTACGCTTTTGTCCAGTTGACGAAGCTGAAGATCCCCCGACTGACGCTGTCCTTGCTCCTGCCCCTACCCCAGAAATTATCTTTCTCGCAGATGGACAATCAACTGACCTGTGCCCTGATTTGTGACAATTCTAGCAAACATTTTCTTTGAATGTGCAAGCCTGGATATTGTGACCCATTACACTACACCGCATGCACCTCTTTGTTAAATTGGTACAAGGACCCTTATGCGTCAATTTACAACCATTGCAGCACACCCTTTGTTTCGAACTACTACCACTTTGGGAAAATCTTCCTTTCTGTTGACCACCATGAGGCTTCTTTGATTTAAAACTACCATGACTTGACGCTTGCTTGAGTTGCGTCACTGGTTTATTTTGAATTACTCTGGCCGCCTTAATGTCTCCTTCCACCATTTTGGCTATGGCAAAGGCTTGAGGTAACGTAGGTGCCATTCTAACCAATGATCTGTATTCTGGCAAGATCATTTCCACAAACTGATCAATCTTAGACTGTTCATCTGGAAGCCACCGTTGTACAAAGCGAAGCTTGTCAGTGAACTTCTCGATTGCTTCGTCAATTATAATCTATCTGGTCATCTTCAGATTCACAAATTCCCGCTTCATTCGTGAAATTTCATAAGGAATGCAATATTGTTCGCACACCTTAGCTGCAAATTATTCCCAAGTCACCTGGTTCAACATTTCCTTTGACATCTGAGAAGTTATTGAATCCCACCAACCCATTGCTTTCTTTTTCCACAATGATATACCTGAATCAGACGGTTTATTTATGCGGTGTCGTTAGGTTGCAAAACGTCAACTCAGGTTATCAACAGAAGAAGTTTATTGTTTAATTTAAATATGCTGGGCCTAAATCTATTATTCCCTCCTATGGGTTAGCAAGGGAAAATATGACCTATGGTCGTTCCTTGAGCGGTCGAATTTGAAACAGAGCTTATTCAGATAATCTAGTAATTAAGATTGGGTTTACACACAATTTAGTATCCAAGACTAGTGTCCAGGCACACCTTGTGTGGAGAGGCAGGATCCTTTTGGTCCCAATAAATTGGCGACTGTTCAGAAAATCCAACAACTAAGTACAACCGGTTTATTCTAGACACCACTTTATCCGGAATATCAAATTATATAAAGGCAATAGTTGGGTTGATTTGATTTATAATTGTATTTAAAATATTAAAGCAATATAATTAAAATAAGCTAGCTAGCATGCAATAGCTAAGGACAAAGAAGACGTGGTTCACCATGATTTAAGATAACGTAGTGTCAGAATGATTGCGAGACACTTATTGGTTAGATATACCTTGGTGTAAACACTAGATTCCCTACTTTGTGATTTCTCGATTAGGATGTCACGAGGAACTAGGTTATTGTGATTCTGATCGGATGGACTATGCTCAGCTCCCGACGCTTTATCTGGTTTAAGGATATAAGCAGCCCACCTTGGATGCAATGCATACCTTGAGCGCACGAATAAAGTAGCATAGCCATATATATAGAATATCCAACCTTTCTTAACACCTTAGTGTATCACCCAGGTGAGTGGTTATGATTGTGTTTCGAATCCCTTTTGTCAATGGTTTGGTAAAATCTAAGGGTTTGTAGACAAATTAGAACCTCTGATAGTTCTCAGTCATCCTTAAAGATTTATAAGCTTAGCTTGTATTGTAGTGCGTTAAATTTCCATTTATGATTTAAACCAGCCCTTACTTAAATCTACCTAATAAATCCCTTAGTTATCCACCATGTACTAGACTTATAGTGGTTCCATAGCTTCTAACCTTGACCATGCTCAAGTGGTCCTATAGTACATCAACACTGTACTCTACTGTTGCAACAGTATTTCCTCGAGTCTTATACTCTTGACCAATGTATTGATCTGGTCCTACGATAATTCCCCATGTACTTTATAGTATTTTCGATGGGTTTATACCTTGACCAATGAATAAACACAGATAATTAATTACCTTATAATTGTCGACTTTATAAAAAGTTTTAATCACGTTTATTGGTGGAAGGACAATAATAACGAGGTTTAATATCATAGACAGAAAGAGAGTACGAAATGATAATCATCCCCTACTAACATTATTAAATCATGGCAAACAATCAAGCAATTACTCACACATCATGGCAACAAGCATTTCTAATATTAATAAATCACAAACATCATATAAGAATAATATAATAAATTAATAAAAGAAAGGATAGATGTTACCGAATAATGTCGGTAGAATAACACTTGTATTTCTTCATAATATCCATAGCGTTACAATGCTTGATAGCTTCTACTACTAGCTACATACTAATCTCCTATTGATCACTAAAGAGCGACAATAGAGAGATAATTATTTTTCCTAATCTCTGTACTTTTCTCTCTCTAGAGACTAGAGAAATAAAGTAGAGAGAGAACTAATCTCCTATAGATCACTAGAGAGCGACTATAGAGAGATATTTGAGAGAGAAGTGAAGAATTGGTGTGTGTTGAAATGAATGCAAAAAGCTCTTTAAATAGGCAAAATTTTCCTGGCAAACGGCTGGCAGGCCGTTTGCCAAGGCCGTTTTCCAGAGCCATTTGTCAGGGCAAGCCGTTTTTGGTGCCCGTTTGCTGGCAGACCATTTTTCCTTATGGCAAGCCATTTAGCAAGCCGTTTGGCAAGTCGTTTGCTGGATCGTAACTTGTCTTTCATTGTTTTTGCTCCAGAATCTTCGTTTTAGCTCCATTTTTGACGATTCTTGCGCCCATGCGTTCGTAATTGAATATAACATGAGATTAAGTAAATAAAATTTTCCAAAAATTATAAAATAAGTTATTTAAATGCGAGTTAATCGTCTTAGCCGGTTTTGCTCGTTTTTCCTCATTTTTCATCCGTTTTTAGTGATTCTTGAAACATAGCCTTTGTAATGACATAATCTACCAAATGAAGCAAATAAATGCTTATTTAGATAATAAAGTCAATTACTTTATCATAAATGGGGCTAATATCAGGGGTAAAAATGTGACTTTTTAGCCGATATCAAATATCTCACACTTAGACTTTGCTTGTCCTCAAGCAAACCTTTCTTTTATTTTGAGTTTAAGGATGCTTCTGAGGTTTCCGTTCTATTATTCATGTGGCTTGTTATTTATTATAAGGGTAAGATCAGACAAACCGTCTTCTAAAAGGGTAGAAACTATCTCTGCAAGCATGAGAGGAGGTTACATGAGTTTGGCTTCCTTACACGGGTCATTCAAATCACTCAAGTGTTTTGGGGTTCCCTATCAATCTATAAAATGAATTCGCTCATAGCCAGTCATGTTGCAAGTATTGTCATAGGCTTGACCAAGAATCAAATCTCCACCGGTTAGATAAGGACGGCACTGATCTTCTCCCTAATCATTCTTTCAAGAGGAAGAGCGGGTTTAAAGGTTGGTTTGCGGTGAAAAGCTAAGTTTTTGATATGGCAAAAAGGGTGATTTTTGAATCATTGAAATTTAGAGAGATTCGATAGATTTCGATTTCATGAGGATATACCTTTTCTAGGAAAGATGATACTCTTATTTTTGTTGAAGAGTTCCTTTAGAGGTGCTGATTTTCAGCGAAGACTTTTCTTCTTTTCTGCAATCCTCCTGGGTTACAATCTTCATTTTCTTGAGGGATTTATGCTTTTATTTGAAGAATTTTCTCTTCTTTATTTTAGAGACTTTGCTCAACATTCTCTCTCTCTCTCTATATTTTTTTTTGCATATCCCATCTTCATAACTTTGTCTATTTCTTCTTGTGCCCAGAGATAAAGGTATTTCACCAGAAATAGGTCTTTTTGACCTATCAAAAACAGTTTGGAATTTCGGAATTTTTTGACAAATGTTTGAAGTAAACTTGGTCGATCTATCTCTTTGAATTTCTTGATTTTGGAAATGAGAAAGGAAAGAAGGTGGAAAGGGTAACGTATTTAATAGTGAATTTGGGGTGAGTATTTTCTGATTCTTCAACTCTTTGGAGTGAGTTGGACGGTTTAAATGCGTGGAGTGGAAACGGAAACGGATGATTTTTGTCTTCTCTATTCAGAATAATTTCGGGAGGAGTATCGCACCTACACCACGTATGGCGCATACTAACCATTGGCCTCGAAATGTATGTCAAGGTCAAGTTCTAACTCTAAATGCTGACATCGACACTCTCAACGGAAAAGATAGTGGAGCATTAAAAATGAATGCGTATTGGGCCATTTTTTGGGGTGCCTCACAACAATTATAGCGCGTTGATAATGCCTAGTCATGCAATGCTCTTTTAGAGAATCGTTTCATCCTTCAGAAGATTTTTGTCCTCATTTGTCTTAATTTTAGAACAAACACGCTTGATTTTCGAAAGTACTTTTTCAGAAAGTATCATTTAGCCAAAATTTTTGAAAAATTTACGTTGAGGACAAAGAATCTAAATAGTAGGTATACTCGAAAATCTTAGTAAAATTTTAAGTTAAGGACATTTTCCGAGCATCTCCTAGCTAATTACGGTGTACTACACCGCTATCCCACACTTAGAGGAACATTGTCCCTAATGTTCATTCTTAGATTTTAGGGAGCTAAAATCCCACACTTAGAGTTTGAACATGTCGGAAAATGTATCTAAGCTCAATATTGGGTTGGAATCCCACACTTAGTGATAAGCTTAGGGTAGGGTATAGTTTAAAGATATAACGAAGCAAAATAAATAAACGAAGAGAAAGAAACAAGTGACTCCCCTTGGGTGTCGCTGTAAGCTGAGGATCTGAAGGTAGACTGAGTCAGAACCATCTTCTGCTAGATTTGAATCGGTCTTCTTGAAGTGTACTCAAGCTCATTAGGGCATTTTCATCCTCCATTCAACATCCACCAATAACTTGAAATGAAATAATCAACGGGTTTCCTTGTCGTTTCATCATTATTCAAAGAGTCTCCACCACAGGCGTCAAGAACTGTCTATTACTGTAAAAATGGAAAAGATCAAACCTAGAAAGGAGATTAAGCTTTAGGCCATAGATTCACTGATTTGCATTTTGATGAAAAAGTTATTTGAAAACTTGAGGGTTTCAAAATTAGGTTTTTGAAAGTTCAACAAATCAGTGTATGACTAAAAAGCTTAATCCCACACTTAAAGTGCTGACTGCCTTCAATTTTAAGACTTTTGAAATAATTTAGCAAATTATGCATTTAAGCTCAAGACAAGTAGGAGAAGTGAATTCATCCTAAGAAACCTTGATAAATTTTATTTTAAGTTTCACTTTCTCATTTATTCAATTAACCTGATTATCCTAATCTAAATACTACTAATGCTATAAAAAAAAGGGTTTCCTCCCGAGAAGCGCTTGTTTTTGTTCGAGTCACGAGCCTGATTCTAACCTTATTTCTCAGGAAATCTAGGCAACTCCCTTATATCCATCAGTAGACACAAGAGGTAATATTGGAACATACCGACGAGATTGAAGTGGGCATAGAGTTGTAGTGACCCGAACTTTTCCATGATTATATTTTAAATGAAAACTATATTTGCATGATTAAATGTTTCCAACATGTTAAGCAATCAAATTTGTTAAGACTTGATTATGATTTTGAGATTCGTTATCACCCGGGGAAGGCGAATGTGGTAGCCGACGCTTTAAGTAGAAAGGACAGAGAACCTATGCGGGTAAAAGCTATGAATATAATTATTCGTACTAACCTTACTACTCAAATAAAGGAGGCTCAATAGAGAGCTTTAAAAGAAGGAAATTTGAAGAATGAAATACCCAAAGGATCGGAGAAACATCTTAATATTCGGGAAGACGGAACTCGGTATAGGGCTGAAAGAATTTGGGTACCAAAGTTTGGAAATGTGATAAAAATGGTACTTAAGGAAGCACATAAAACCAGATATTCAATACATCCCGGAGCGGGAAAGATGTACAAAGATCTCAAGAAACACTTTTGGTGGCCGAGTATGAAATCCGATATTGCTAAATACGTAGGAGAATGTTTGACTTGTTCTAAAGTCAAAGCTGAACATCAGAAACCATCAGGTCTACTCCGACAACCCGAAATTTCAGAATGGAAATGTGGAAACATTACCATGGATTTCATTACTAAATTGCTAAGGACTACAAGTGGTTATGATACTATTTGGTTAATAGTCGATCGTCTCACCAAGTCAGCACACTTTCTGCCAATGAGAGAAGATGATAAAATGGAGAAGTTGGCGCGATTATACTTGAAGGAAGTTGTCTCCAGACATGGAATACCAATCTCTATTATCTCTGATAGGGATGGCAGATTTGTTTCAAGGTTTTGGCAGACATTACAGCAAGCATTGGGAACTCATCTAGACATGAGTACTGCCTATCACCCACAAACTGATGGGCAGAGCGAAAGGACAATACAAACGCTTAAAGACATGCTACGAGCATGTGTTATTGATTTTGGAAATAGTTGGGATCGACATCTACCGTTAGCAGAGTTTTCCTACAACAACAGTAACCACTCGAGTATTGAGATGGCACCGTTTGAGGCACTTTATGGTAGAAAGTGCAGGTCTTCGATTTGTTGGAGTGAAGTTGCGGATAGAAAAATTACGGGTCCAGAGATAATCCAAGAAACTACCAAGAAAATCATTCAAATTCAATAACGGTTGAAAACTGCCCAAAGTCGACAAAAGAGCTACGCGGACATTAAAAGAAAAGATATAGAATTTGAAGTTGGAGAGATGGTCATGCTTAAGGTTTCACCTTGGAAAGGCGTTGTTCGATTTGGTAAACGGGAGAAACTAAATCCAAGGTACATTGGACCATTCAAGATTATTGATCATGTCGGACCAGTAGCTTATCGACTTGAATTACCTCAACAACTTGCCAATGTACATAATACTTTTCACGTCTCGAATCTGAAGAAATGTTTAGCCAAAGAAGATCTCACTGTTCATTTAGACAAAATCAAGATCAATGAAAAACTACATTTCATTGAAGAACCCGTCAAAATAATGGATCGTGAGGTTAAAAGACTTAAGTAAAACAAGATACCAATTGTTAAGGTTCAATAGAATGCTCGTAGAGGACCCAATTTCACCTGGGAATGTGAAGATCAGATGAAAAAGAAATACCCACACCTATTTCCAGAAGATGCGTCAACACCTCCAACAGCTTAAAATTTCGGGACGAAATTTATTTAACGGGTAGGTACTGTGGTGACCCGAACTTTTCCATGATTATATATTAAATGAAAACTATATTTGCATGATTAAATGTTTCCAACATGTTAAGCAATCAAACTTGTTAAGACTTGATTAATTGAATAGGTTTCATGTAGACAATTGACCACCCAAATTGATCGGCGATTCACAAACGTTAAAACTTGTAAAAACTATATGATGATATATATATATGGACATATATAGTTAACATGATATTATGATAAGTAAGTATCTCATTAGGTATATTAACAATGATTTATATACATAAAAATGAGTAGCATAGCCATATATATAGAATATCCAACCTTTCTTAACACCTTAGTGTATCACCCAGGTGAGTGGTTATGATTGTGTTTCGAATCCCTTTTGTCAATGGTTTGGTAAAATCTAAGGGTTTGTAGACAAATTAGAACCTCTGATAGTTCTCAGTCATCCTTAAAGATTTATAAGCTTAGCTTGTATTGTAGTGCGTTAAATTTCCATTTATGATTTAAACCAGCCCTTACTTAAATCTACCTAATAAATCCCTTAGTTATCCACCATGTACTAGACTTATAGTGGTTCCATAGCTTCTAACCTTGACCATGCTCAAGTGGTCCTATAGTACATCAATACTGTACTCTACTGTTGCAACAGTATTTCCTCGAGTCTTATACTCTTGACCAATGTCTTGATCTGGTCCTACGATAATTCCCCATGTACTTTATAGTATTTTCGATGGGTTCATACCTTGACCAATGAATAAACACAGATAATTAATTACCTTATAATTGTCGACTTTATAAAAAGTTTTAATCACGTTTATTGGTGGAAGGACGATAATAACGAGGTTTAATATCATAGACAGAAAGAGAGTACGAAATGATAATCATCCCCTACTAACATTATTAAATCATGGCAAACAATCAAGCAATTACTCACACATCATGGCAACAAGCATTTCTAATATTAATAAATCACAAACATCAAATAAGAATAATATAATAAATTAATAAAAGAAAGGATAGATGTTACCGAATAATGTCGGCAGAATAACACTTGTATTTCTTCATAATATCCATAGCGTTACAATGCTTGATAGCTTCTACTACTAGCTACATACTAATCTCCTATTGATCACTAAAGAGCGACAATAGGGAGATAATTATTTTTCCTAATCTCTGTACTTTTCTCTCTCTAGAGACTAGAGAAAGAAAGTAGAGAGAGAACTAATCTCCTATAGATCACTAGAGAGCGACTATAGAGAGATATTTGAGAGAGAAGTGAAGAATTGGTGTGTGTTGAAATGAATGCAAAAAGCTCTTTAAATAGGCAAAATTTTCCTGGCAAACGGCTTGCCGGCCGTTTGCCAAGGCCGTTTTCCAGAGCCATTTGTCAGGGCAAGCCGTTTTTGGTGCCCGTTTGCTGGCAGACCGTTTTTCCTTATGGCAAGCCATTTAGCAAGTCGTTTGCTGGATCGTAACTTGTCTTTCATTGTTTTTGCTCCAGAATCTTCGTTTTAGCTCCATTTTTGACGATTCTTGCTCCCATGCGTTCGTAATTGAATATAACATGAGATTAAAAAATTAAATTTTCCAAAAATTATAAAATAAGTTATTTAAATGCGAGTTAATCGTCTTAGCCGGTTTTGCTCGTTTTTCCTCATTTTTCATCCGTTTTTAGTGATTCTTGAAACATAGCCTTTGTAATGACATAATCTACTAAATGAAGCAAATAATTGCTTATTTAGATAATAAAGTCAATTACTTTATCATAAATGGGGCTAATATCAGGGGTAAAAATGTGACTTTTTAGCCGATATCAAATATCTCACACTTAGACTTTGCTTGTCCTCAAGCAAACCTTTCTTTTATTTTGAGTTTAAGGATGCTTCTGAGGTTTCTGTTCTATTATTCAAGTGGCTTGTTATTTATTATAAGGGCAAGATCAGACAAACCGTCTTCTAAAAGGGTAGAAACTATCTCTGCAAGCATGAGAGGAGGTTACATGAGTTTGGCTTCCTTACACGGGTCATTCAAATCATTCAAGTGTTTTGGGGTTCCCTATCAATCTATAAAATGAATTCGCTCATAGCCAGTCATGTTGCAAGTATTGTCATAGGCTTGACCAAGAATCAAATCTCCATCGGTTAGATAAGGACGGCACTGATCTTCTCCCTAATCATTCTTTCAAGAGGAAGAGCGGGTTTAAAGGTTGGTTTGCGGTGAAAAGCTAAGTTTTTGATATGGCAAAAAGGGTGATTTTTGAATCATTGAAATTTAGAGAGATTCGATAGATTTCGATTTCATGAGGATATACCTTTTCTAGGAAAGATGATACTCTTATTTTTGTTGAAGAGTTCCTTTAGAGGTGCTGATTTTCAGCGAAGACTTTTCTTCTTTTCTGCAATCCTCCTGGGTTACAATCTTCATTTTCTTGAGGGATTTATGCTTTTATTTGAAGAATTTTCTCTTCTTTATTTTAGAGACTTTGCTCAACATTCTCTCTCTCTCTCTCTCTATATATATATATTTTTTTTGCATATCCCATCTTCATAACTTTGTCTATTTCTTCTTGTGCCCAGAGATAAAGGTATTTCACCAGAAATAGGTCTTTTTGACCTATCAAAAACAGTTTGGAATTTCGGAATTTTTTGACAAATGTTTGAAGTAAACTTGGTCGATCTATCCCTTTGAATTTCTTGATTTTGGAAATGAGAAAGGAAAGAAGGTGGAAAGGGTAACGTATTTGATAGTGAATTTGGGGTGAGTATTTTCTGATTCTTCAACTCTTTGGAGTGAGTTGGACGGTTTAAATGCGTGGAGTGGAAAGGGAAACGGATGGTTTTTGTCTTCTCTATTCAGAATAATTTCGGGAGGAGTATCGCACCTACACCACGTATGGCGCTTACTAACCATTGGCCTCGAAATGTATGTCAAGGTCAAGTTCTAACTCTAAATGCTGACATCGACACTCTCAACGGAAAAGATAGTGGAGCATTAAAAATGAATGCGTATTGGGCCATTTTTTGGGGTGCCTCACAACAATTATAGCGCGTTGATAATGCCTAGTCATGCAATGCTCTTTTAGAGAATCGTTTCATCCTTCAGAAGATTTCTGTCCTCATTTGTCTTAATTTTAGAATAAACACGCTTGATTTTCGAAAGTACTTTTTCAGAAAGTATCATTTAGCCAAAATTTTTGAAAAATTTACGTTGAGGACAAAGAATCTAAATAGTAGGTATACTCGAAAATCTTAGTAAAATTTTAAGTTAAGGACATTTTCCGAGCATCTCCTAGCTAATTACGGTGTACTACACCGCTATCCCACACTTAGAGGAACATTGTCCCTAATGTTCATTCTTAGATTTTAGGGAGCTAAAATCCCACACTTAGAGTTTGAACATGTCGGAAAATGTATCTAAGCTCAATATTAGGTTGGAATCCCACACTTAGTGATAAGCTTAGGGTAGGGTATAGTTTAAAGATATAACGAAGCAAAATAAATAAACGAAGAGAAAGAAACAAGTGACTCCCCTTGGGTGTCGCTGTAAGCTGAGGATCTGAAGGTAGACTGAGTCAGAACCATCTTCTGCTAGATTTGAATCGGTCTTCTTGAAGTGTACTCAAGCTCATTAGGGCATTTTCATCCTCCATTCAACATCCACCAATAACTTGAAATGAAATAATCAACGGGTTTCCTTGTCGTTTCATCATTATTCAAAGAGTCTCCACCACTGGCGTCAAGAACTGTCTATTACTGTAAAAATGGAAAAGATCAAACCTAGAAAGGAGATTAAGCTTTAGGCCATAGATTCACTGATTTGCGTTTTGATGAAAAAGTTATTTGAAAACTTGAGGGTTTCAAAATTAGGTTTTTGAAAGTTCAACAAATCAGTGTATGACTAAAAAGCTTAATCCCACACTTAAAGTGTTGACTGCCTTCAATTTTAAGACTTTTGAAATAATTTAGCAAATTATGCATTTAAGCTCAAGACAAGTAGGAGAAGTGAATTCATCCTAAGAAACCTTGATAAATATTATTTTAAGTTTCACTTTCTCATTTATTCAATTAACCTGATTATCCTAATCTAAATACTACTAATGCTATAAAAAAAAGGTTTTCCTCCCGAGAAGCGCTTGTTTTTGTTCGAGTCACGAGCCAGATTCTAGCCTTATTTCTCAGGAAATCTAGGCAACTCCCTTGTATCCATCAGTAGACACAAGAGGTAATATTGGAACATACCGACGAGATTGAAGTGGGCATAGAGTTGTAGTGACCCGAACTTTTCCATGATTATATTTTAAATGAAAACTATATTTGCATGATTAAATGTTTCCAACATGTTAAGCAATCAAATTTGTTAAGACTTGATTACGATTTTGAGATTCGTTATCACCCGGGGAAGGCGAATGTGGTAGCCGATGCTTTAAGTAGAAAGGACAGAGAACCTATGCGGGTAAAAGCTATGAATATAATTATTCGTACTAACCTTACTACTCAAATAAAGGAGGCTCAATAGAGAGCTTTAAAAGAAGGAAATTTGAAGAATGAAATACCCAAAGGATCGGAGAAACATCTTAATATTCGGGAAGACGGAACTCGGTATAGGGCTGAAAGAATTTGGGTACCAAAGTTTGGAAATGTGATAAAAATGGTACATAAGGAAGCACATAAAACCAGATATTCAATACATCCCGGAGCGGGAAAGATGTACAAAGATCTCAAGAAACACTTTTGGTGGCCGGGTATGAAATCCGATATTGCTAAATACGTAGGAGAATGTTTGACTTGTTCTAAAGTCAAAGCTGAACATCAGAAACCATCAGGTCTACTCCGACAACCCGAAATTTCAGAATGGAAATGGGGAAACATTACCATGGATTTCATTACTAAATTGCCAAGGACTACAAGTGGTTATGATACTATTTGGTTAATAGTCGATCGTCTCACCAAGTCAGCACACTTTCTGCCAATGAGAGAAGATGATAAAATGGAGAAGTTGGTGCGATTATACTTGAAGGAAGTTGTCTCCAGACATGGAATACCAATCTCTATTATCTCTGATAGGGATGGCAGATTTGTTTCAAGGTTTTGGCAGACATTATAGCAAGCATTGGGAACTCATCTAGACATGAGTACTGCCTATCACCCACAAACTGATGGGCAGAGCGAAAGGACAATACAAATGCTTAAAGACATGCTACGAGCATGTGTTATTGATTTTGGAAACAGTTGGGATCGACATCTACCGTTAGCAGAGTTTTCCTACAACAACAGTAACCACTCGAGTATTGAGATGGCACCGTTTGAGGCACTTTATGGTAGAAAGTGCAGGTCTCCGATTTGTTGGAGTGAAGTTGCGGATAGAAAAATTACGGGTCCAGAGATAATCCAAGAAACTACCAAGAAAATCATTCAAATTCAATAACGGTTGAAAACTGCCCAAAGTCGACAAAAGAGCTACGCGGACATTAAAAGAAAAGATATAGAATTTGAAGTTGGAGAGATGGTCATGCTTAAGGTTTCACCTTGGAAAGGCGTTGTTCGATTTGGTAAACGGGGGAAACTAAATCCAAGGTACATTGGACCATTCAAGATTATTGATCGTGTCGGACCAGTAGCTTATCGACTTGAATTACCTCAACAACTTGCCAATGTACATAATACTTTTCACGTCTCGAATCTGAAAAATGTTTAGCCAAAGAAGATCTCACTGTTCCTTTAGACAAAATCAAGATCAATGAAAAACTACATTTCATTGAAGAACCCGTCAAAATAATGGATCGTGAGGTTAAAAGACTTAAGCAAAACAAGATACCAATTGTTAAGGTTCAATAGAATGCTCGTAGAGGACCCAATTTCACCTAGGAATGTGAAGATCAGATGAAAAAGAAATACCCACACCTATTTCCAGAAGATGCGTCAACACCTCCAACAGCTTAAAATTTCGGGACGAAATTTATTTAACGGGTAGGTACTGTGGTGACCCGAACTTTTCCATGATTATATATTAAATGAAAACTATATTTGCATGATTAAATGTTTCCAACATGTTAAGTAATCAAACTTGTTAAGACTTGATTAATTGAATAGGTTTCATGTAGACAATTGACCACCCAAATTGATCGGCGATTCACAAACGTTAAAACTTGTAAAAACTATATGATGATATATATATGGACATATATAGTTAACATGATATTATGATAAGTAAGTATCTCATTAGGTATATTAACAATGATTTATATACATAAAAATGAGACTACTAAGTTAAGAAACTCGAAACGATATATATAACGATTATCGTTATAACAACGTCTTACTAAATACATATGTATCATATTAAGATATTGTTACACTATATTTAAAAGATAAAATGATAATTATATATATCATTAAGTATGTTAACAATGAATTACATATGTAAAACAAGACTACTAACTTAAGAAATTCAAAACGATATCTATACGTAACGATTATCGTTGTAATAACGTCGTAATATTAATATATCACAATAAGATACATTAGTACATCATGTTATCATGATAATGTAACAATTTAACATCTCATTAAATATAATAACAATGGGATTAATTACATTTAACGAGATCGTTAACTTAAAGGTTCTGAAACAACATGAACATGTAACGACTAACGATGACTTAACGACTCAGTTAAAATGCATATAAATATAGTGTATTAAGATGTATTAGTACACTTTTGAAGGACTTCATGACACATATCAAAGTACTTTTACTTAACAAAAATGCTTACAATTACATTCTCATTCATTTTCATCGACAATTCTACTCGTATGCAACCGTATTCGTACTTGTACAATACCTAGCTCCTAAATGTACATACTATTGGTATATATACTTCAATGATCAGCTCTTAGAAGCCCTTAGTGAGTCACCTAACATGTGGGAACCATCATTTGGAAACTAGCATGAAATATCTAACAAAAATACAAACTAATGGAGCCTATATCACAAGTGCATATTCACGTTTTTCTCACTAACCATAAACACTTTCATTTTTCAATTTTTATGCATCAAACAACTCTCTCTCAAGTGTTCTCTCATTGTTCTAAGTATTCTTCATCATCTTCAACAAAATCTAGCTCAATCAAGTTCATAAATCCTAACCTAGATCAACTTTCAAAACAACTACTCAAGTAAACTTCAAGAACACTTTCAAGTTTGCAAGTCTACTTCCAAGCTTTCTAATCCATTCCAAGTAATCATCTAAGATCAAGAAGCCTCTGTTATTTACAGTAGGTTATCATTCTAATTCAAGGTAATACTCATATTCAAACTTTGATTCGATTTCTATAACTATAAACTATATTAATTCGAGTAAAAATCTTACCTGAACTTGTTTTCGTGTCATGATTCTACTTCAAGAACTTTCAAGCCATCCAAGATCCTTTGAAGCTAGATCATTTCTTGTCACTTCCAGTAGTTTTACCTACTAAACTTGAGGTAGTAATGATATTCATAACATCATTCGATTCATATATATATATATATATATATATATATATATATATATATATATATATATATATATATATATATATATATATATATATATATATATATATATATATATATATATATATAACTATCTTATTCGAAGATTTAAACTTGTAATCACTAGAACATAGTTTAGTTAATTCTAAACTTGTTCGCAAACAAAGTTAATCCTTCTAACATAACTTTTAAAATCAACTAAACACATGTTCTATATCTATATGATATGCTAACGTAATGATTTAAAACCTGAAAACACGAAGAACACCGTAAAACCGGACAAACGCCGTCGTAGTGAAACCGGGGGCTGTTTTGGGTTAGATATTTAAAAACTATGATAAAATTTTATTTAAAAGTTGTCCTTCAGGGAAAATGATTTTTCTTATGAACATGAAGCTATATCCAAAAATCATGGTTAAACTCAAAGTGGAAGTATGTTTTTCAAAATAGTCATCAATCTTTCGACTGAAATGACTACCTCTTAAAAAAACGACTTGTAACTTGTATTTCCGACTATAAACTTATACTTTTTGTAGTGAACCGAACTTTTTCATGTTTATATATATATTAAATGAAATTGTTATTTACATGATTAAGTGTTTCCAACATGTTAAACAAACAAACTTGTTAAGACTTGATTAATCGAAATAGGTTTCATATAGACAATTGACCACCCAAGTAGACCGGTGATTCACGAATGTTAAAACTTGTAAAAACTATATGATGACATATATATGGATATATATATAGTTAACATGATATTATGATAAGTAAACATATCATTAAGTATATTAACAATGAACTACATATGTAAAAACAAGACTACTAACTTAATGATTTTGAAACGAGACATATATGTAACGATTATCGTTGTAACGACATTTAATGTATATATATCATATTAAGAGATATTTATACATCATAATATCATGATAATATAATAATTTAAAATCTCATTTGATATTATAAACATTGGGTTAACAACACTTAACAAGATCGTTAACCTAAAGGTTTCAAAACAACACTTACATGTAACGACTAACGATGACTTAACGACTCAGTTAAAATGTATATACATGTAGTGTTTTAATATGTATTCATACACTTTTGAAAGACTTCAATACACTTATCAAAATACTTCTACTTACCAAAAATACTTACAATTACATCCTCGTTCAGTTTCATCAACAATTATACTCGTATGCACCCGTATTCGTACTCGTACAATACACAGCTTTTAGATGTATGTAATATTGGTATATACACTCCAATGATCAGCTATTAGCAGACCATGTGAGTCACCTAACACATGTGGGAATCATCATTTGGCAACTAGCATGAAATATCTCATAAAATTACAAAAATATGAGTAATCATTCATGATTTATTTACATGAAAACAAAATTACATATCCTTTATATCTAATCCATACACCAACGACCAAAAACAAATACAAATACTTTCATTCTTCAATTTTATTCATCTAATTGATCTCTCTCAAGTTCTATCTTTAAGTTCTAAGTGTTCTTCATAAATTCCAAAAGTTCTAGTTTCATAAAATCAAGAATACTTCCAAGATTGCAAGTTTACTTCCAAGTTTTCTAAATCCATTCCAAGTAATCATCCAAGATCAAGAAACCTTTGTTAATTACAGTAGGTTATCTTTCTAATACAAGGTAATAATCGTATTCAAACTTTAATTCAATTTCTATAACTATAACAATCTTATTTAGAGTGGAAATCTTACTTGAAATTGTTTTCGTGTCATGATTCTGCTTCAAGAACTTTCATGCCATCCAAGGATCCTTTGAAGCTAGATACATTTTTCTCATTTCCAGTAAGTTTATCCAAGGAACTTGAGGTAGTAATGATGTTCATAACATCATTCGATTCATACATAAAAAGCTGTCTTATTCAACATTATAAACTTGTAATCACTAGAACATAGTTTAGTTAATTCTAAACTTGTTCGCAAATAAAGTTAATCCTTCTAACTAGACTTTTAAAATCAACTAAACATATGTTCTATATCTATATGATATGTTAACTTAATGATTTAAAACCCGGAAACACGATAAACACCATAAAACTGGATATACGCCGTCGTAGTAAAACCGGGGGCTGTTTTGGTTGGGATAATTAAAAGCTAAGAAGAACTTTGATTTAAAAGCTATACTTCTGGAAAAATGATTTTTCTTATGAACATGAAACTATATCCAAAAATCATGGTTAAACTCAAAGTGAAAGTATGTTTTTCAAAATGGTCATCAAGATGTCGTTCTTTCGACGGAAATGACTACCTCTTTCAAAAATGACTTGTAACTTGTATTTCCGACTATAAACTTATACTTTTCTATTTAGATTCATAAAGTTAAGTTCAATACGAAACCGTGGCCACTGGAATCACTCAAAACGGATTAGAAACGAAGAAATGGCGAGTAAAACAAGATTGATAAAAACTACTCATTTTACCTACGTGAAAGTTAATAATAAATCTATTCCAACCATAACCTAATCAACTTATATTGTATATTATGTAATCTTGAGATACCATAGACACGTATACAATGTTTTGACCTATCATGTCGACCCATCTATATATATTGCGGAACAAGCATAGACACTCTATATGTGAATGTTGGAGTTAGCTATACAGGGTTGAGGTTGATTCCAAAATATATATATAGTTTGAGTTGTGATCAATACTGAGATACGTATACACTGGGTCGTGGATTGATTCAAGATAAAATTTATCAATTTATTTCTGTACATCTAACTGATAAGGCTAAAAAGTAACATATATTTCATAGCATTATCCCCCAAGAATGACAAGTTTTTAGTTGCAATTGTTCCATTTTCAAGTAATATTCGTTTATATTTAATAAGTGCGAAGACAAAAGGCGAAAACGAAGATTTGAAGACAAAAAGGTCCAAAATGCTAAAAAGTACAAGATACAATCAAAAAGGTTCAAATTATTGATGAGGAACGTCTAAAAATGACAAGAGTACAAGTTACAAAACGCAAAGTACACGATATAAAATAGTACGCAAGGACGTTCGAAAATCCGGAACCGGGACATGAACCAACTCTCAACGCTCGACGCAATGGTGTAAAAATTACGAGTCAACTATGCACAAGAATAAAATATAATATTTAAATAATTCATAATAAGAATAATATTAAATAATAAAAAGTTGTTAATTGAGCATAGTTAAGGGGTCATAAGTGAAAATTTCAATTCAAAATTCGTCTATAAAAGAAAACGAATTCTAATTGATTTTTGACCCCTTTTTCAATTCCATCCCAATTCTCTCTTTCTATCTTTCTGTAAACATATTTATATATATTATAATTTTAATTTTAATTTTAGATAATAATAATAATGGTATGTTAGCGAATATTGTAAGGATTTAAGTCAGAACTCTGTCCGTGTAACGCTACGCGATTAATCATCACTGTAAGCTATGTTCTTCCTTTTTAATTTAATGTCTCGTAACTAAGTTATTATTATGCTTATTTGAGCCGAAGTAATCGTGATGTTGGGCTAAAATATTAAGAAGGGGTTATTGAATTTTGTACCATAATTAAGGTTTGGACAAAAGACCGACACTTGTGGAAATTGGACTATTGACTATTAATAGATGGGGGGTATTGTCTAATTGAGTGACAACTCATTGGAGTCTGTCGAACCTATCTTCAAATTAATTATCCTAATAATTAATAATGATTATGGTTGTCCTATTTAGTGACGTTCATATGGAATCTATTATAATCATTTAATTAATTATTCGGGTTGGGTAATTGATTATTCAAACTGATCAAGTGGGTAAATTAATATTCATATCTAATCAAAACAGGGGTGGATTACATACAGTGATAACTGGTGTAATTGTTGACAGAAGTGATAACTGCGTCACAGTTTAAATCCTTAATTAGTTGGAATATTTGACTTCGGGTATAAGGGTAATTTGATGAGGACACTCGCACTTTATATTTATGACCGATGGACTATTATGGACAAAAACCAGATAGGTATCAAATAAACCATGACAAAGGACAATTAACCCGAGTAACAATTAATTAAAATCAAAACGTTAAATATCATGATTACGGAAGTTTAAATAAGCATAATCCTTTTATTTCATATTCTATCGCAATTTTATTTATTGTTATTTTATTTATCGTCATTTATATATTTTACGCACTTTAATTATTGTCATTTATCTTTACGCTTAAAAATATAAAATCGACAAACCGGTCATTAAACGGTAAAAAACCCCCTTTTATAATAATATTACTACTTATATATATATATATATATATATATATATATATATATATATATATATATATATATATATATATATATATATATATATATATATATATATATATATATATATATATATATATATTTATATAAATATAGTTTTATAAAAATATAGTACGTAATCACTAGCTCACTGTGGAACGAACCGGACTTACTAAAAACTACACTACTCTACGATTAGGTACACTGCCTATAGTGTTGTAGCAAGGTTTAGGTATATCCCATCCGTAAATTAATAAAACTTGTGTCATATTTTGTAGTATTTTGTATTAAAAATAATACTATTTCGTACCCTCACGCTACATCCTCACTAACTGTGGACAACTAGTTGTAGGTTACTAACGAGGACAGCTGACTTAATAAACTTAAAACATCAAAATGTATTAAAAGTATTGTAAATATATTTTGAACATACTTTGATATATATGTATATATTGTTATAGGTTCGTGAATCAACCAGTGGCCAAGTCTTACTTCCCGATGAAGTAAAAATCTATGAAAGTGAGTTATAGTCCCACTTTTAAAATCTAATATTTTTGGGATGAGAATACATGCAGGTTTTATAAATGATTTACAAAACAGACACAAGTACTTGAAACTACATTCTATGGTTGAATTATCAAAATCGAATATGCCCCTTTTTATTAAGTCTGGTAATCTAAGAATTAGGGAACAGACACCCTAATTAACGCGAATCCTAAAGATAGATCTATTGGGCCTAACAAACCCCATCCAAAGTACCGGATGCTTTAGTACTTCAAAATTTATATCATATCCGAAGGGTGTCCCGGAATGATGGGGATATTCTTATATATGCATCTTGTAAATGTCGGTTACCAGGTGTTCACCATATGAATGATTTTTATCTCTATGTATGGGATGTGTATTGAAATATGAAATCTTGTGGTCTATTGTTACGATTTGATATATATAGGTTAAACCTATAACTCACCAACATTTTTGTTGACGTTTAAAGCATGTTTATTCTCAGGTGAATACTAAGTGCTTCCGCTGTTGCATACTAAAATAAGGACAAGAGTTGGAGTCCATGTTTGTATGATATTGTGTAAAAACTGCATTCAAGAAACTGATTTCGATGTAACATATTTGTATTGTAAACCATTATGTAATGGTCGTGTGTAAACAGGATATTTTAGATTATCATTATTTGATAATCTACGTAAAGCTTTTTAAACCTTAATTTATGAAATAAAGGTTATGGTTTGTTTTAAAAATGAATGCAGTCTTTGAAAAACGTCTCATATAGAGGTCAAAACCTCGCAACGAAATCAATTAATATGGAACGTTTTTAATCAATAAGAACGGGACAGTTATGTAACAACCTAACCCGATAACCGACCATAAACAGTCCCAAAAAAAAAAAATTAAAAGCTGCTGGACAGGGGAGTGCGCGGCGCGCATCCCCTGTAGTGCGCGGCGCGCACAGAGCACTCCAGCTTCTGTCCGAACTGTTTTTAACACACAAAAAGATGGACCACTTCCCGAGATTTTTAGACCGAACGCTTTTCACAACAAACTTATATATGTAAAACTAACACGAATCAAACATAAAAATGATGTTTTACAAGCGGGGCCCACACGACCCAAAATACAAGTTTAATACAAGTTTAGAGTTTTGACCACCAAAAAGTTTAAGTTCCAAACTACACAATGAGCATGGCGTTTGGGATTAAACTACCTAACTACCGGTCAAACTCCATGAGCTACTAAAGCCAAAAGCGTCCCCTAGCATCAAGCGGGATCTCTAGTCCAATACGATACCCTTACCCTTGTCCAAAACCGAACCTATAAAATGGTAAACAACGAGAGGGTAAGCAAAGCTTAGTGAATGCAATAATTATACGAATACATATATAATTATACCTACTTGCATACACTTACACAAACCGCAAACATGCTAGCAACACAATTAGCTTATCGTCACATTAACAAGCTATAATCTCCAATACCACAAGCTAGCAACAACCGCATAATAATATAACTCGAAATGATATAATATGCTTACAACACAAGTAACCATGGTCGACCAATAGTACAAGGGAACGGCGCTCGCGAAAATGCCATCGGTGTTCATAACATCCATTAGGGCACTTAACACCTCGCACCACTAACCCCTAGGGTGGCACCTTAACACCTCGGCACATCACCCCGAGTGGCATCTTAACACCTCGATGCAACACTCATTATTTTACGGAGTGGTGTCTTAACACCTCGACACTACACTCCTAGGTGGCATCTTAACACCTCGATGCTACACCCGAGTGGCATCTTAACACTTCGATGCTACACCCTTCACGTGAAACGTGGTGTCTTAACACCTCGACACTACACCTTTCACGCTACAACAAATAGATACATTATATTCATATGCATATAATTATTCCACTCACCTTAACAATTAGATGACGATTTCAACCTCCACAAGCTTCAAAGCAAAGTACCTAATATAATAAGTACTTGATCAACACATAAGCTAAGTGGACTCAATACTAACACTTACACATGAGCATTTAATGACTTAATGTATTAAATCGCCCATTTATACCAAAACCGCCCAATTAAAGTCAAGACCACCACTAATCACTTAAAAGCTAGTGATTAAGGTCCAACAACACCAACTAATACATAATTAGGGTAATTCATACCCATCTTTCCAAACTAGGTCAATTTTCAAACTAGGTCAATCTATAAAAAAAAATTTTATTTTAAGTTTTATTACCATTAGATTTTTAGACTATAGTTGCAACTTTTAGTATTAAGTTTAGTTTTGCCATAGTTATTTATATTTCTAGAATTTTTAGGTTTGCCGTAAAATCCCTTAAGTGCTTATTCCTTAGACTAAGATTTAGGTGCTTTAGAGTTTTGCGACGCCGTTTTTCGCGCTACTTTCTTATTTTTATTTTTCGACGCCTATTTTTCGACCTTTTTATTTTTCAACATTTTTCGACGCGCAATCTATTTCTTCCTTATTTCTCGATACTCTAGTTTTTAGGGCTTAGAATTTTCTATACTTCTTATCTAAATCTTAAAACGGAAAGAAAAATTATTTAAGCGGTTAAATTAATAGACGTTGACATTTTTCTGGTTCGTAGTAATAGTTGGATTTGTTAGTGGCTAGTTGTGGGCTTCCGATTTAAAGGGTCCTGGCTACCTGCTGCATCTTTTGGCTATTCGAAACGTGGGCAAAATCAGAAAAGTCTATTAATTGGACAACTTATATAAGTTTTTCTTATTTTTATAACTAATAGGATATTCCTGAACCACTAATCATTCCTCCTGAACCCCAAACCATTAAATCAGAATCCTCTAGTGATTCGGATACAACAAATCCAATCATGGAAAATCTAGAACCTCTAAGTATGGAAGATCGAATGAGGGCTAAACGCACGGGCCAAGGTCACGCCATTATTAAGCCAGAAGTTAATGCGCCAGATTATGAAATCAAAGAACAAATTCTACACATGGTAACTAACCAATGCCAATTCAGTGGTGCACCGAATGAAGATCCTAACGAACACCTTCGTACGTTTAAAAGAATTTGTACACTATTCAAAATCCGAGAAGTGGAAGATGAGCAGATCTATCTCATGTTATTTCCCTGGACTTTAAAGGGAGAAGCCAAAGATTGGTTAGAATTGTTACATGAAGGGGCGATTGATACATGGGATGTTTTAGTTGAAAAATTTCTTAAACAATTCTTTCCGGCATCTAAAACCGTGAGACTTCAAGGAGAAATTGTTACGTTCGCGCAAAAGCCAAATGAAACATTATATAAGGCGTGGACAAGATTCGGAAGGATGTTGAGAGGATGTCCTCAACACGGTTTAGATACTTATCAAATAGTACAAATATTCTACCAAGTTGTCAACGTTGCTACACGAAAAGACATCGACATAACAGCTGGTGGTTCCATTATGAAGAAAACCGCAACCGAAGCTTACAAAATTATTGATAACACAGCCTCCCACTCACATGAGTGGCATCAAGAAAAAGATATCTTTCGATCATCTAAAGCGGCTAGAGCCGATTCTAGCCATGACTTTGATTCCGTTTCCGCAAAAATAGATGCTTTCGAAAGACGAATGGAAAAGATGAATAAAGATATTCACGCAATACGAATCAGTTGTGAGCAATGCGGTGGACCACACTTATTGAAAGATTGTCACATTGAACCAACATTGGAACAACGAGAGAATGTTTCCTATATGAACCAAAGGCCTGGAAATAATTATCAAAATAATTATCAACCGCCAAAGTTAAACTTCAATCGAAATCAAAACATTCTTTACAATCCAAACGGACCCAACAACAACTCGTACAACCAACAAGGTCCGAATAACCAACCAACTCAAAACAACACTTTCAATCAACAAAGACCTAGCTTGTATAAACCACCACAACAAATCGAAGAGAAAAAGCCAAATCTAGAAGAAATGATAGCAAAGCTAATGGAATCTCAAACACAATTTATTACATCTCAAACCCAAACGAATGAGAGGTTTGATCAGTCATTAAGAACTCAACAAGCTTCCATTTTGAATCTAGAAAAACACGTAGGTACTCTTGCTAGCATGATGAGTGAGAGGGAACAAGGAAAGCTACCGAGTAATACTGAAGTAAATCCTCGGAATGAGAATGTTAATATGGTGTCAACAAATTCTGAAAAACCAGCACCAGAAGATGGGAAGATTTTAGATGTGAGTAACAATGAAGAAGTTACACCACCACCACCACCACCCGAGTATGTAAAGCCAGTGGTGACACCATACAAACCACCCCTCCCGTTTCCAAGAAAAAGAGTTGAGTATGAGCAAGTAATAGGTAATAAAGTTTGTGATACCTCTGGAAAGAAGAAGAAGAAGAAGAATAAGAAAGTGCAAGAAACAAAAATCATAGAAGTAAACCCGGTAAAGACAGTTCCACCAAAACCTCCACCTAGGGTAGGTGATCCGGGTGAATTTATTGTTCCTTGTCTACTTAGTGATTGTGTCATGTATGATGCACTAGCAGATTTAGGTGCGAGTGTGAGTGTTATGCCTCTTTCCTTATATAAGAGATTAGGTGTAGGTGAGTTAAGTCCAACGGATATGAGTGTTCGACTCTTTGATCAAACCATTAAGCACCCAGTTGGAATTGCCGACAACCTACCCGTTCAAGTAGGCAATTTAACCTTTCTAGTCGAATTCATTGTCATTGACATAGAAGAGGACCCAAACATTCCTCTAATTTTAGGTCAACCATTCTTAGCGTCCACCGGGGCGTTCTTTGATGTAAGAAACGGTAGAATGACACTTAGTAGTGGTGACAAATCGATCACCTTTATGATTCGAAAGTCTAAATCTCCACCAACCAAAACCGTTGAACCAGCAAAAACGATTGGTAAGAACCATGTTGTTTTACCAACTCCAACGGTAGTGCTTAACAATAATAAAACGCCTAAGTGTGGGGAAAATGAAGTAACACCTAATGATGACATGATAACAAAGAACCCCGTTGTTGATACGAAATTAAATGACCCCGTTATTAATAGTTCAATGAAGAAACTTATTAAACGGATTCGCGATGCTAGAACCAAGGGGAACTTTAAGTTATGTAACCGGTTAGTATCCAATCTATCGCCTAAAGAAAAGGTGAAGCTAGTTGAAATTGTGGATATTACACAGGAATCCGACCAATGGCTTAAAGAGAAAGTCACAGATATGCAAGTTGATTATGGACCAAGAGAAATTGACGATGAAGTTAATCATAATTTTGACACCACAGCTACCTAAGTGTGGGGAGATTCAAGTGTTCTAAAAAGAAAATGCTATCTAGAGTTAGTTGTTCTGTTCTCGTGTAGTTCCGAGAATGGAATCCGAGTGGTCTTTTCCACTAGCAGACACTAAAGAACTAGTTTTCTCCCTCCATTCTGAATTTTTGTTTTGTAGGTTTTATATAAAATTAATATGTTTTTTTTTAAATTTAAGTTTTGTGTGAATTTTAAAAACAAAATTTGCTTTATTTCATTAAGTTAAAAATTGATTTCTAAAATTCGTCGTGAGTTGAAAACTAGGTCGTTAAGCAGAAATTGCTTTACCCGAAGGCGGGGCGACAAATTTTTTTATCATTATTTTTAATTTTATTGATTTAAAGTATGCCAAAAATATTATACTTTATAAATTTTTGAAAAGTGGGGTTATAAACCAAACTTCAAAATATATATATATATATATATATATATATATATATATATATATATGTATATATATATATATATATATATATATATATATATATATATATATATATGTTTGTATTTTATCTTATGTACAAAACAGGGTAAAACAACGCAAAAGGTACTAATTTTGACGACAAGATGCAAAACAACAAATGTGATATAACAAATGAAGGAATGAACGATGAGGCGCCATCAATCATTCGACGAGCTTGGTAATTACAAACTGGGTATTTTTAATCACTTTTCTACACTAATCACCCTCATGAATTTATAATTATAGTCTGATTTCATGCAAATGAGGGCATTGCATGATCTTAAGTGTGGGGAAGGGTTATAAATTCTCTCGGTTTTACACTTGGTTTACTTTCCAAATTTTGTGAAAATTTGAAAAAATTTCAACTAAATGAACTCAAAATCATGTTTGTTTATACATATTTATGAACGATAAAACTAGGTGTTAATGCCGAAATTATCGTTACCTCAAAAAGGACATAAATTTAGAAACAACCCAAAACTCTTGAATTCATGGAATAAAGAAGAATAAAAAGGCAAAGAAAGAAACTAAGTGTGGGGAGAATGTACCAAGTTATTCAATTAAAAACTATCTATCACATGTTTATGTAAAGTTATTGCAGGTGTTTTTGTTTTGGACTAAATTAACTGTTTTACCCGGTTTACTGTAATATATTTGAAAGAAAGATGGATCTACACGATGAATCAATTCCATCATTAAAAGGAAGTAAAGTCTTCCGAAAAAGACACGCGCTTCTTGATTTAGGTCAAGAAGTTGTCGTCCAGACCAGCTGTAGGTTGACAAAAAATCTAGAAAAGTCATCTCTAAAATCAGCAGGAAATCCACGGACCTCAGCATCAAACAGGGTCGCCAAGTGGTCAGATTTATCCTAACCATGAGAAGGATTTATCTCATACAATGGGGAGGCACCATGCAAATTAGCTTGATAAGACTAATGAATCAGATCCCCAGAAAGGATAATCTCCTTAAAGATTAAAAATCAGCTTTTAAGCCTGATATTACTCAATCCTTGAGATTGACCTTAAAGATTGAGAATTTAAACTCATGGAATTCAATGATATCTATACTCGAGCTTGAAGGAGAAAATACTTTGATCAAAATTACAAACCGATTTGTTTTCTGAAAACCCATTTTCAATGCGTTCATTACCATTGAACGTAAAATCCTAGGAATTCACCTGGAATTCATTAGGTCACCTGAACCAAATCGGGTGTCAACCGTAAGAACGGTGGTTGCATAGCATGGTCGGAGACAGGACCTTGTGCCAGACCGAAAAAATTATAGGATGATCTTTACTATTGCTCCTACCAAGGATAGTACTAGCATCCGACACGTTAAAAAAGACCATAAACATCTGCATGTCATTGGACATTGCCTTAACAGTTTCTTGTTCATCGCTTTCCTTTACAACCGGACGGTAGTTTACCGAAAGGTAATATACGGAACAAGTAAACTGGATGTGTGCTTTTCGATACCGGGATAGCAGTGGATTACACGAGCCTAAAAGTTTTAGCCAAAATATTGATCCACAAATATATTTTGCAACACGAAGGGTGGGTCAAATCAGAAAACTTATCTAGGGTGAAAGCTAGAATGAATTTTCAAAAAGATCAAATGTTTTCATAAAGATCCAATTTCCTAAAGGATCTACATTTTTATAGTCATGTGGGACTGTAAACCACCTTTCAAATGTGCACTTTGCTTTGGAAACCGAAAGTAAATCGGCTATTTGATTGAAAGTGTCGTTGACCTAAACCCGAGGCAACTGTGGATGACACACCCACCTTTAACCATGGTTCTATGGTTACTACCATTGTTCATACCGCCGTATTGAAATCACTGATGTACAAAGTGTGAAGAATAAAGAAGTGATTCAAGTGTTTTTCAAGACTGTATTGCTTGAGGACAAGCAATGCTCGAGTGTGGGGATATTGATAAGGCTAAAAAGGAACATATATTTCATAGCATTATCCCCCAAGAATGACAAGTTTTTAGTTGCAATTGTTCCATTGTCAAGTAATATTCGTTTATATTTAATAAGTGCGAAGACAAAAGGCGAAAACGAAGATTTGAAGACAAAAAGGTCCAAAATGCTAAAAAGTACAAGATACAATCAAAAAGGTTCAAATTATTGATGAGGAACGTCTAAAAATGACAAGAGTACAAGTTACAAAACGCAAAGTACACGATATAAAATAGTACGCAAGGACGTTCGAAAATCCGGAACCGGGACATGAACCAACTCTCAACGCTCGACGCAACGGTGTAAAAATTACGAGTCAACTATGCACAAGAATAAAATATAATATTTAAATAATTCATAATAAGAATAATATTAAATAATAAAAAGTTGTTAATTGAGCATAGTTAAGGGGTCATAAGTGAAAATTTCAATTCAAAATTCGTCTATAAAAGAAAACGAATTCTAATTGATTTTTGACCCCTTTTTCAATTCCATCCCAATTCTCTCTTTCTATCTTTCTGTAAACATATTTATATATATTATAATTTTAATTTTAATTTTAGATAATAATAATAATGGTATGTTAGCGAATATTGTAAGGATTTAAGTCAGAACTCTGTCCGTGTAACGCTACGCGATTAATCATCACTGTAAGCTATGTTCTTCCTTTTTAATTTAATGTCTCGTAACTAAGTTATTATTATGCTTATTTGAGCCGAAGTAATCGTGATGTTGGGCTAAAATATTAAGAAGGGGTTATTGAATTTTGTACCATAATTAAGGTTTGGACAAAAGACCGACACTTGTGGAAATTGGACTATTGACTATTAATAGATGGGGGGTATTGTCTAATTGAGTGACAACTCATTGGAGTCTGTCGAACCTATCTTCAAATTAATTATCCTAATAATTAATAATGATTATGGTTGTCCTATTTAGTGACGTTCATATGGAATCTATTATAATTATTTAATTAATTATTCGGATTGGGTAATTGATTATTCAAACTGATCAAGTGGGTAAATTAATATTCATATCTAATCAAAACAGGGGTGGATTACATACAGTGATAACTGGTGTAATTGTTGACAAAAGTGATAACTGCGTCACAGTTTAAATCCTTAATTAGTTGGAATATTTGACTTCGGGTATAAGGGTAATTTGACGAGGACACTCGCACTTTATATTTATGACCGATGGACTATTATGGACAAAAACCAGATAGGTATCAAATAAACCATGACAAAGGACAATTAACCCGAGTAACAATTAATTAAAATCAAAACGTTAAATATCATGATTACGGAAGTTTAAATAAGCATAATCCTTTTATTTCATATTCTATCGCAATTTTATTTATTGTTATTTTATTTATTGTCATTTATTTATTTTACGCACTTTAATTATTGTCATTTATCTTTACGCTTAAAAATATAAAATCGACAAACCGGTCATTAAACGGTAAAAAACCCCCTTTTATAATAATATTACTACTTATATATATATATATATATATATATATATATATATATATATGTATATATATATATATATATATATATATATATATTTATATAAATATAGTTTTATAAAAATATAGTACGTAATCACTAGCTCACTGTGGAACGAACCGGACTTACTAAAAACTACACTACTCTACGATTAGGTACACTGCCTATAGTGTTGTAGCAAGGTTTAGGTATATCCCATCCGTAAATTAATAAAACTTGTGTCATATTTTGTAGTATTTTGTATTAAAAATAATACTATTTCGTACCCTCACGCTACATCCTCACTAACTGTGGACAACTAGTTGTAGGTTACTAACGAGGACAGCTGACTTAATAAACTTAAAACATCAAAATGTATTAAAAGTATTGTAAATATATTTTGAACATACTTTGATATATATGTATATATTGTTATAGGTTCGTGAATCAACCAGTGGCCAAGTCTTACTTCCCGATGAAGTAAAAATCTATGAAAGTGAGTTATAGTCCCACTTTTAAAATCTAATATTTTTGGGATGAGAATACATGCAGGTTTTATAAATGATTTACAAAACAGACACAAGTACTTGAAACTACATTCTATGGTTGAATTATCAAAATCGAATATGCCCCTTTTTATTAAGTCTGGTAATCTAAGAATTAGGGAACAGACACCCTAATTAACGCGAATCCTAAAGATAGATCTATTGAGCCTAACAAACCCCATCCAAAGTACCGGATGCTTTAGTACTTCAAAATTTATATCATATCCGAAGGGTGTCCCGGAATGATGGGGATATTCTTATATATGCATCTTGTAAATGTCGGTTACCAGGTGTTCACCATATGAATGATTTTTATCTCTATGTATGGGATGTGTATTGAAATATGAAATCTTGTGGTCTATTGTTACGATTTGATATATATAGGTTAAACCTATAACTCACCAACATTTTTGTTGACGTTTAAAGCATGTTTATTCTCAGGTGAATACTAAGTGCTTCCGCTGTTGCATACTAAAATAAGGACAAGAGTTGGAGTCCATGTTTGTATGATATTGTGTAAAAACTGCATTCAAAAAACTGATTTCGATGTAACATATTTGTATTGTAAACCATTATGTAATGGTCGTGTGTAAACAGGATATTTTAGATTATCATTATTTGATAATCTACGTAAAGCTTTTTAAACCTTAATTTATGAAATAAAGGTTATGGTTTGTTTTAAAAATGAATGCAGTCTTTGAAAAACGTCTCATATAGAGGTCAAAACCTCGCAACGAAATCAATTAATATGGAACGTTTTTAATCAATAAGAACGGGACAGTTATGTAACAACCTAACCCGATAACCGACCATAAACAGTCCCAAAAAAAAAAAAAATTAAAAGCTGCTGGACAGGGGAGTGCGCGGCGCGCATCCCCTGTAGTGCGCGGCGCGCACAGAGCACTCCAGCTTCTGTCCGAACTGTTTTTAACATACAAAAAGATGGACCACTTCCCGAGATTTTTAGACCGAACGCTTTTCACAACAAACTTATATATGTAAAACTAACACGAATCAAACATAAAAATGATGTTTTACAAGCGGGGCCCACACGACCCAAAATACAAGTTTAATACAAGTTTAGAGTTTTGACCACCAAAAAGTTTAAGTTCCAAACTACACAATGAGCATGGCGTTTGGGATTAAACTACCTAACTACCGGTCAAACTCCATGAGCTACTAAAGCCAAAAGCGTCCCCTAGCATCAAGCGGGATCTCTAGTCCAATACGATGCCCTTACCCTTGTCCAAAACCGAACCTATAAAATGGTAAACAACGAGAGGGTAAGCAAAGCTTAGTGAATGCAATAATTATACGAATACATATATAATTATACCTACTTGCATACACTTACACAAACCGCAAACATGCTAGCAACACAATTAGCTTATCGTCACATTAACAAGCTATAATCTCTAATACCACAAGCTAGCAACAACCGCATAATAATATAACTCGAAATGATATAATATGCTTACAACACAAGTAACCATGGTCGACCAATAGTACAAGGGAACGGCGCTCGCGAAAACGCCATCGGTGTTCATAACATCCATTAGGGCACTTAACACCTCGCACCACTAACCCCTAGGGTGGCACCTTAACACCTCGGCACATCACCCCGAGTGGCATCTTAACACCTCGATGCAACACTCATTATTTTACGGAGTGGTGTCTTAACACCTCGACACTACACTCCTAGGTGGCATCTTAACACCTCGATGCTACACCCGAGTGGCATCTTAACACTTCGATGCTACACCCTTCACGTGAAACGTGGTGTCTTAACACCTCGACACTACACCTTTCACGCTACAACAAATAGATACATTATATTCATATGCATATAATTATTACACTCACCTTAACAATTAGATGACGATTTCAACCTCCACAAGCTTCAAAGCAAAGTACCTAATATAATAAGTACTTGATCAACACATAAGCTAAGTGGACTCAATACTAACACTTACACATGAGCATTTAATGACTTAATGTATTAAATCGCCCATTTATACCAAAACCGCCCAATTAAAGTCAAGACCACCACTAATCACTTAAAAGCTAGTGATTAAGGTCCAACAACACCAACTAATACATAATTAGGGTAATTCATACCCATCTTTCCAAACTAGGTCAATTTATTACCCAAATAACCATTTTAAGACAACACACTCATTTCGGGTCATCCACTAACTAACCAACACCCATTTACTAAATAACTAGGTGAGTTAGCAATTAACTCACCAATTAGGGTTCATAAACATCATTTAATACTTTGAAACCCTAGACTAGTCACCAATTAGTATTCAAGACTCAATTTTACCCAAGAACACCCAAAATCACCAATAATGGGTTTTGTGTTCATCATTTACTCAAACCCTAACCCTTACACTAAATCAAAGTAAGGAAAATAAAATTAGAACATACCACAACTACCACAATGAAGCTAGAGATAAGATGAACGACTTTAATGCTTGAACTTTAACCCAAAACAAGCTCCTTCCTCTTGGATTTAAGCTTTCTCTCTCAAAAATCACAATCTCTCTCTAGAATTAAAGTTAAAGTGATAAGGTTGTTGATAATGGAGTGATGGTGCTCCACAAACTGACCTATCTGTCTTTAACCCGTCCATAAGTGAATTTACCAAAATGCCCATCAAAATATCTGATTTAAAAAGCTGGAACCCGGCTACAGTAAGGGTGCGCGGCGCGCTCCCTTTAGTGTGCGCGGCGTGCACTAGGCTCAGCTCACTCAGTGACTTCTGTTTAACTGCACAACATCACCCACACTCTATGTAACATATTTACACTGCTGTACAAACTGATTAGGGTTTTACAACTCTCCCCCACTTAGATTGAATCACGTCCTCGTGATCCGCACCAAATACTTGAAGTTAAGCACTCTACCTTGAACATTTCCGTCTCCAATGCGGAATTACACTTGTAGCAATCACTCATCCGGGTTCTCACTTCGTACACTAACGCATCATAATACAACAACCGTACTTCACACTTCCATTCGATCAAAATTCTCACCACTCACTCGGAAATACACCGCGAAAACATCATAATATATCTTTCCAAAAGCCATGGCACTCCATCATTTCACGATATCGGGTAACCAACCCACGAGACCCAATAACTACAACCGTTTGCTCTTACGCCGAGTATCCAAACTCGTACCCTACACTCCACAATCGTCCTAAAAGTAGTACAATCCATCGACAATCATTGTCGTCACGCCTATAAATCGTGGAATATTCGGGAATCATCCCGACACTTTTTGAAAATCTCTCGTATCCCTCTATCGGGAACTTCGCCATACCGTCTCACGTCGCTAACTACCTTCGCAATTAACTCCAAAGTCCAACTTGGGGCTTTTTCGAAGACCATCGAAGCTTTCCTTTCCTAAATGAGCGACACCCGTTCGCTCATCACGTCTACTAGATAGGAACTTTTCCGCATTCTCCGGCGTTGGTCATACTAAATAATCCTTCCAAGGACTCGCTATAAGATATTCGAACCTCGGTCTTTCAAATCATTTGAGTGTCAACGCTCGCTAAACATCACACTATACCACCGTTGTAAATTCGAGTTTCTCACCGGAACCCAAAATCAAAGCAATCACATCATCGGGGTCAAAAGTTACACTAGTAGGTATAAGAGGCACCTGACGTTGTGTTATCCAACTCCGATTACTAACACCGAGTCTCCCAGACTCGACCCTTACGGGGTTTACTCCTGATGTCACACGTCACCTAACTACACGCGGTCACACAAATCTAACGAACCTTACGGCTCGACACCCATGACTTCCTAGCGGCACCTGCTAGTCACTATCCACCTAGGCCGCATAGCTAGTCTACTTATATTCCATCTCAACACTAAGGAGGCGCTTGGAACACCAAGGCTTACACCTTTCCAACTTGGTCCTAACCATTAACCCGGTTACCTACATACATAAGGATAGTTAACCACCAAGACTCTACTCGCACACGAACGTGATTAACGGAAATGCCTCTAGAACGGCACACCGCGTACACCCCCAAAATCATAAAAGAAAAGAGTGACCGTCAAGAGCATACAACACTCGTCACACAATCACAAAACCGCCATTGAAATCGAATCGTCAATTAATCATTAATTCGAAGATTATTCCAATAACTAAATGCACACTTGCACGCATTCCGAAAAGTGCAATACACACAACATCCGAAGTCTATAATGATTACTTAGAATACGCGAAGTCGTCACGTATTCTTGATAATGCTAAAAACGAACATATATTTCATAGCATTATTCCTTAAGAAAGACAAGCTTTTAGTTGCAATTATTCTATTTACAAGTGATATTCGTTTAAATAATAAAAGGTGAAGACAAAAGACAGATTCGACGAATTGAAGACGCAAACGACCAAAAAGCTCAAAAGTACAAAAGACAATCAAAGAGGTTCCAATTATTGATAAGAAACGTCTCGAAATTACAGGAGTACAAGATTCAAAACACAAAGTACAAAATATAAAATTGTACGCAAGGACGTTCGAAAATCCGGAACCGGGACCGGAGTCAACTCTCAACGCTCGACGCAATGGACTAAAAATTACAAGTCAACTATGCACATAAATATAATATAATATTTAAATAATTCTTATAATTATTTAATATATTATATTATTTATAAAACCGTCGGCAGAAGAAAACAACCAAAAATGAGCCTCCCCAGCTGGCCATGCGATCGCATGGCCTGGAAGGCATAAATCCATGCGATCGCATGAGCCTCAGTTCCAGCCCACATGCCTATAAAAATCGAGCTTTGGTGAACCAAAAACATATCCATCTTTCTCTTTTCTCTCATATATACGTAAAACATATATATATATATATATTTATAATTTATATTTTAATTTTAATTATAATTCTAATAATAAGGGTATGTTAGCGAATATTATAAGGGTGTAAGTCGAAATTCTGTCCGTGTAACGCTACGCTATTTTTAATCATTGTAAGTTATGTTCAACCTTTTTATATTAATGTCTCGTAGCTAAGTTATTATTATGCTTATTTAATCCGAAGTAATCATGATGTTGGGCTAATTACTAAAATTGGGTAATTGGGCTTTGTACCATAATTGGGGTTTGAACAAAAGAACGACACTTGTGGAAATTAGACTATGAGCTATTAATGGGCTTTATATTTGTTTAACTAAATGATAGTTTGTTAATGTTAATATAAAGATTTACAATTGGGCGTCCCTATAAATTACCATATACACTCGATCGGACACGATGGGCGGGGTATTTATATGTACGAATAATCGTTCATTTAACCGGACACGGGAATGGATTAATAGCCACTAGAATAATTAAAACAGGGGTGAAATTATGTAAAAGGACACTTGGTATAATTGATAACAAAATATTAAAACCTTGGGTTACACTCAGTCGACATCCTGGTATAATTATTAAACAAAGTATTAAAATCTTGTTACAGTTTAAGTCCTCAATTAGTTGAAATATTTAACTTCGGGTATAAGAATAATTTGATGAGGACACTCGCACTTTATATTTATGACTGATGGACTGTTATGGACAAAAACCAGACGGACATATTAAATAATCCAGGACAAAGGACAATTAACCCATGGGCATAAAACTAAAATCAACACGTCAAACATCATGATTACGGAAGTTTAAATAAGCATAATTCTTTTATTTCATATTTAATTTCCTTTATTTTATATTTAATTGCACTTCTAAATCGCATTTTTATTATTATTGTATTGCACTTTTAATTATCGTACTTTTTAATTATCGCAAGTTTATTTTATCGCACTTTTATTATTCGCAATTTCATTATCGTTATTTACTTTATGCTTTAATTTAAGTCTTGTATTTATTTTTAATATTTTACATTTGGTTTTAACTGCGACTAAAGTTTTAAAATCGACAAACCGGTCATTAAACGGTAAAAACCCCCCTTTATAATAATAATATTACTTATATATATATTTGTATTTTTATAAAAGTAAACTAATATAGCGTTAAGCTTTGTTTAAAAAGATTCCCCGTGGAACGAACCGGACTTACTAAGAACTACACTACTGTACGATTAGGTACACTGCCTATAAGTGTTGTAGCAAGGTTTAAGTATATCCATTCTATAAATAAATAAATATCTTGTATAAAATTGTATCGTATTTAATAGTATTTTCTGTAAAATATAAGCTATTTTATATACTACTCTGCTAAAACATCAAGTATTTTTGGCGCCGCTGCCGGGGACTCGCTTAAAAGCCGGAAGCGCAACGCTAATATATATATAAAAAAAAAGATTTTTAGTTTACTTTTATTAAAATTCATTTTTTTTAAAAAAAAAAATACGTTTTAAATATTCGAAAATATAAAAAGAAAAACAAAAAATATAAATATTTTTAGGTGTTTGATAAATATTTAAGTTTTATAAAGTTTCTTTAGTTTGTAAAAATATAAGTTTTATTTAATTTATTTTATAAATATATTTTAAAACCGAAAAAAAATAATTATATATAAATCTATTTTTTTTAGATTGTTATTTATAAAATCATAAAGTATTTTATTTTTATCTTAGTTTTTTTTAGATAAGTTTTATTTAATTTATATAAGTACTTTTTATAAATATTAAAACAGAAAAAAAAAGTAGTAAAAAAAAAACCAAAAAAAACCACTCGGCCCGATCACTGTTGCAGCCCAAAGTGTGGCCCGAATTCGCGAGTCATGCGATCGCATGGTAAAACAACTAACACCTCATGCGATCGCATGAGGTGAGTTGACAGGTCTGGTAACCTAGTCCGACCAGTTTAGGGTTTAAATTAATTATAATTATTATTAATTAACCCTAATTAGGGTATTGTTTTTTTATTATTTAGTGTATTTTGTATTCTTTTTTAGTTTTAATTAATTTTATTTTGTTTTAATAAATTATAAAATTGATACCTTTAAAAATAAATAATATAATATTTTTATAAAATTTTTTACTTTTTACAACTTTAAGTTTATTTTTATATTTTGTAATTTTTTATTGGTTTTAGCGTAATATTTGTATTTTTCGCTCATATTTAGTTTTAATTCATAGTTTTTGCCATAATTATTTTTACTTCTAGATTTTTAGGATTTGCCGTAAAATCCCTTAATTCCATTTGGGATTTAGTTTTTCCTGTAAGCTTTAATATTTTTAGACATTTTTTACTATGTATCAATTATCATTCCAATTAGTAATTTCAATTTGCGATTATAATTTTAAGTTAGTTGTAGTAATAAGGTTAGGTTAGTCAAGTATTTTTAAGTTTTATAAGTTTCTTTTATTTTTCCGTCACCTTTTATTTTTCAACCATTTTTCTTTTTCGACCTTTTTCGACGAACTCTTTTTCTTTCTTATTTCTCGCTATTCTAGTTTTAGGACATAGATTTTTATTCTACTTCTTATCTAAATTTCTTAAAATTACGAAAATTTATTTTAAGTGGTTAAATTGATAGACATAAAAATTTTCTGGTTCGTAGTAATAGTTGGATTTGTACGTGGACCGGGTTATTGGAGCCAAACAGTCCTCAATTATATTGAGACCAAACGAATCCTGCCCCTCTGCTGCATCTTTTGGCTATTCGAAACGTGGGCAAAATCAGAAAAGTCTATTGATTGGATAACTTACTATAATTTTTCTTTCCTTTTTAAAACTAATAGGATATTCAGTGAATGCACCGAGCAAGACGTTCACCACCTTTTGTACGTTCACCACCTGTAACTAGATCAAGACATTTAGCAAATATAACCGCCGTTGATTTTTCTTTAGAATCGTCATCCAGTCGACCAAGTACTTCAGTTCAAATTTCCGATAATCCATTTTTTGAACCCGACCTCACAATTGAGGATCCGGAGAATATTCAGGAACGGTTCGTAGATCCCGAACCATTAAACTTTCCTTCGGAACCACCAATCATTCAAACAGAGATTGTGTAGGAACGAACCATTAAATCAGAATCCTCTAGTGATTCCGATTCAACAAATTCAATTATGGAGAATCTGGAACCTTTAAGTATGGAAGACTGAATGAGACCTAAACGCACTGGCCAAGGGCACGCAATTACTCATCCAGACATTAATGCGCCAGATTATGAAATCAAAGGACAAATTCTACACATGGTGACTAATCAATACCAATTTAGTGGTGCGCCGAAGGAAGATCCAAATGAACATCTACGTACCTTTAATAGGATCTGCACATTATTTAAAATCCGAGAAGTGGAGGATGAACAGATATATCTCATGTTATTTCCCTGGACTTTAAAGGGAGAAGCCAAAGATTGGTTGGAATCATTACCTGAAGGGGCGATTGATACATGGGACGTTTTAGTTGAAAAATTTCTTAAACAATTCTTTCCTGCATCTAAAGCCGTAAGACTTCAAGCAGAAATTGTTACGTTTACACAGAAGCCAAATGAAACTCTATATGAGGCATGGACAAGATATGGAAAGTTGTTAAGAGGATGTCCGCAACATGGTTTAGACACCTGTCAAATAGTACAAATATTCTACCAAGGATGCGACATCACTACAAGGAAAGACATAGATATAGCAGCTGGTGGTTCTATTATGAAGAAAACCGAAACTTATGCTTACAAAATTATTGATAACACTGCTTCCCACTCACATGAGTGGCACCAAGAAAAAGATATCGTTAGATCATCTAAAGCAGCTAGAGCCGATTCTAGCCATGACTTAGATTCCATTTCCGCAAAGATAGATGCTGTGGAGAGACGAATGGAAAAGATGACTAAGGATATTCACTCAATACGAATTAGTTGTGAGCAGTGTGGAGGACCACATTTGACAAAAAATTGTCTCAGTATTGAATTAACAATGGAACAAAGAGAGAATATTTCATACATAAACCAAAGGCCTGGAAATAATTATCAGAATAATTATCAACCGCCAAGACCGATTTACAATCAAAACTAGAATTATAACCGAAATATTCCATACAACAACCAACAAGGTCCTAGCAATCAACAAGTATCCAATAATACTTACAATCAGTAAAGACCTAATTTTCAAAACAAACCACCACAACAAACCGATGATAAAAAGCCGAATTTAGAAGATATGATGACGAAGCTAGTTGAAACACAAACGCAGTTTTTCACCTCTCAGAAACAAACCAATGAACAAAATGCTCAAGCATTTAGAAATCAACAAGCTTCTATTCAAAATCTAGAACAAGAAGTGAGTAACCTAGCAAGGTTAATAGGTGAAAGAAAACCGGGAAGTCTACCTAGTGATACAAATACTAACCCCCGGAATGAAACAGCTAAAGCTATTACCACAAGAAGTGGTACAACACTTAAACCACCGAAAATACCTGTAACTTCTGATAAAGCTATTCCTACTCCACAAGAACCACAACTTGATCAAGATAAGGAAAAAGAACCGGTAGTTGAAAAGGTTAATGAAGATAACACATTTAAGGATAAACCTTATGTTAAACCATACCAACCACCACTTCCTTACCCGAGTAAAATGAAGAAAGAGAAACTTGAAGCCGAGCAATCCAAATTTTTGGATATGTTTAAACAGATAGATGTAAATCTTCCTTTCATTGATGTGATTTCAGGAATGCCTAGATATGCTAAATTCTTGAAAGATCTAATCTCAAATAGAAAGAAAATGGAAGAACTCTCGGCTGTTACTATGAATGCTAATTGTTCAGCAGTGCTGTTGAATAAGATACCAGAAAAATTATCTGATCCAGGAAGTTTCACAATTCCATGTTTTCTGGGTAGTCTTAGTTCAATAGAAGCATTGGCAGACTTAGGTGCTAGTATAAATTTAATGCCGTATTCACTATACGCTAAACTAGACCTTGGAGAATTGAAACCAACCAGAATAAGCATACAACTAGCCGATAGATCAATAAAATATCCTAGAGGGATAATGGAGAACATGCTAGTTAAAGTTGGTACTTTAGTATTTCCAGTAGATTTTGTTGTTCTGGACATGGAAGAAGATTCTCAAGTTCCTCTCATATTAGGAAGACCATTTTTAAACACGGCTAAAGCAATGATAGACGTGTTCGGTAAGAAATTGACCCTAAGTATAGAAGATGAGAGTGTCACCTTTTCAGTTGATAGAGTAATGCAACAACCACAATCTGTAGATGATACATGTTATTATATTCAAACTATAGATGCACATGCAGAATTATTAGAAGAATTTCCAGAATTACAAGGAACAGGAGAATGTTCTTTAGGAGAAGGTAATGAACCAATTGATGAAGCTGAAATGTTAGCTACACTAATAGCTAATGGATATGAACCAACAACAGAAAAAATTCAAATGCTAAAAGAAGAAGACAGATATCGATATAAATCATCGATAGAAGAACCTCCGAAATTAGAGTTAAAGCCACTTCCAAACCATTTGGAATACGCTTATTTACATGGTGAATCTATATTACCTGTAATAATATCGTCTTCTCTTACTAAAAATGAGAAATCACAACTCATTTCTATGTTGAAAGCCCATAAACCAGCCATTGCATGGAAGATTCATGATATTAAAGGAATAAGTCCTTCGTATTGCACACATAAAATCCTTATGGAAGAAGGTCATGAAACGTATGTGCAACGCCAACTAAGACTAAATCCTAATATGCAAGATGTAGTTAAGAAAGAGATTATTAAACTGCTAGACGCAGGTCTAATTTATCCAATCTCTGATAGTCCATGGGTAAGCCCAGTTCAATGCGTGCCTAAGAAGGGTGGCATGACTGTCATTTCAAATGAGAAAAATGAGCTTATTCCTACTAGGACTGTAACAGGATGGCGTGTGTGTATTGATTATAGAAAATTAAATGACGCCACCAGAAAAGATCACTTTCCCTTACCTTTCATAGATCAAATGTTGGAAAGATTAGCCGGAAATAGTTACTATTGTTTTCTAGATGGATTTTCCGGATATTTTCAAATTCCAATAGCACCCGAGGACCAAGAGAAAACCACATTCACGTGGCCTTATGGTACTTTTGCTTACAAACGCATGCCATTTGGACTTTGTAACGCCCCTGCAACCTTTCAAAGGTGTATGATGGCAATTTTTCATGACATGATAGAAGAATGCATGGAAGTATTCATGGATGACTTTTCAGTCTTCGATGATACATTTGAATCATGTCTAGTTAATCTGGAACGAATGCTAATTAGATGCGAACAATCAAATCTAGTTCTTAATTGGGAGAAATGCCATTTCATGGTTAAAGAAGGCATCGTTCTTGGACATAAAATTTCAAAAGAAGGAATTGAAGTGGATAGAGCTAAAGTAGATGTAATTGCTAAACTTCCACATCCCACCAATGTTAGAGGAGTTAGGAGTTTTCTAGGGCATGCCGGTTTTTACCGACGTTTCATAAAAGATTTTTCTAAAATTGCCACTCCTATGAATAAACTCCTAGAAAAGGATGCTCCATTCATCTTTTCAGATGAGTGTATCAAATCTTTTAATATTCTTAAAGAGAAACTCACTAATGCACCGATCATGATAACACCAAATTGAAATCTACCATTTGAACTAATGTGCGATGCAAGTGATTTTGCAATGGGAGCCGTTTTAGGACAAAGGATTGAAAAACGATTTCAGCCTATATATTATGATAGTAAGACATTACAAGGAGCACAAACGAACTATACAACTACTGAAAAAGAACTCCTTGCTATTGTCTTTGCTTTTGACAAATTTCGATCATATCTCGTTCTAGCAAAAACGGTGGTCTATACCGACCATTCTGCTCTTAGATACCTATTTTCAAAACAAGATGCTAAACCAAGATTAATCCGTTGGATCTTACTCTTACAAGAGTTTGATATTGAAATCCGAGATAAAAGAGGAGCAGAAAATCTCGCCGCTGATCATCTTTCTCGTCTTGAAAATCCCGAATTAGAAGTTCTAAATGAATCGGCCATACAAGACAACTTTCCTGATGAATATCTATTGAAGATAGATTATAAAGAAATCCCATGGTTTGCAGACTATGCAAACTACTTAGTTTGTGGATTCCTTGAAAAAGGATTATCGTACCAAAGACGAAAGAAATTCTTCAGTGATATAAAACACTATTTCTGGGAAGATCCACATTTGTTTAAAAGTTGTCCCGATGGAATAATACGCCGATGTGTATTTGGAGATGAAGCTAGTAAAATATTAAACCATTGTCACACAGGACCAACAGGAGGGCATTATGGGCCTCAACTAACAGCAAGAAAAGTTTATGATGCTGGATTCTATTGGCCTACAATTTACAAAGATGCACACCTTCTTTGCAAATCCTGTGATGCTTGTCAAAGGGCCGGAAAAATAAGTCAACGAGATGAAATGCCATAAAATGTCATCCAAGTATGTGAAGTATTTGACATTTGGGGTATTGACTTTATGGGTCCATTTCCAAAATCTCATAATAATCTCTATATTCTCGTAGCCATTGATTATGTATCTAAATGGGCGGAAGCACAAGCTCTCCCAACTAACGATGCACGAGTTGTAGTCAACTTTTTAAAACGTCTTTTTGCAAGGTTTGGAACACCGAAAGCTTTAATAAGTGATCGGGGTACTCATTTCTGTAATAATCAACTTGAGAAAGTTCTTAAAAGATATGGAGTAACTCATAAAATCTCCACCGCATATCATCCACGAACAAGTGGACAAGTTGAAAATACCAACCGAGCTTTAAAACGTATTCTAGAGAAAACCGTAGGATCAAATCCGAAGGAATGGTCCATTAAATTGGAGGATGCACTCTGGGCTTTTAGAACAGCCTACAAAACTCCAATTGGAACCACACCTTTTAGACTTGTTTATGGAAAAGCATGTCATCTTCCAGTAGAAATTGAACACAAAGCATTTTGGGCTTTGAAAACATGTAATCTTGATTTACATGAAGCTGGACGTCTACGATTAAGTCAACTAAACGAATTAGAAGAATTAAGACATGAAGCATACGAAAATTCGTTAATCTATAAGGAAAGAACGAAGAAATGGCATGATAAAAGAATCAGAAGTTCAAAAGAATTTAAAGAAGGAGACAGAGTTCTTCTTTTCAATTCACGATTCAAGCTATTTCCTGGAAAATTGAAATCAAGATGGTCTGGACCATTCATAGTCAAAAGAGTTTTCCCATACGGAACGATAGAATTAATAAATTCAAATGGAATGGAATTTAAAGTTAATGGTCACAGAGTTAAACATTACATACATGGTCCGATGGAAGTCGACAACGAAGTTAATCACAATTTCGACACCACAGCTAACTAAGTGTGGGGAGAATCAAGTCTTTAAAGGATAATATGTATTTCTGTTAGAATTAGATTGTCTGTTTTCGTGTAGTTCTCGAAAATGGAACCCGAATGGTCTTTCCCTAGCAGACCCTAAAGAACTAGTCTTCTCCCCCCATTCTGAATTTTTATTTTTTTTAGGTTTTTACAAAATGAAGACTGCCTGTGAACTAAACCATGGTCTAATGCTACACGCTTTGATCACTAAACGTAATAATGACATACTACCGAGTGAATTAGTATCAGTAATCAGAGAAAGAATGGACGGAGTTAGAAAATAATCCAGATGCGAAGATAATAAGTTACAATTTGGTAAAGGAAAATCAAAATCCGCAGCGAAAAGAAGAGCACGACACCTAGAAAGATGTCACAAATGCGGAAAATGGTCACATGGAGGTAAATGTTCAAATAATCAAACCTATTCAAATACCGAATTTGTTACTTTATGCAGAGACGGACCGTTCATATGTTTAGAAGAAAAGACACTGAATGCTCGAGGTTACGCCTATGTAGCCATGGAAAACCAATTAAACCGACTATCTTATGAATGGGATAGATCATATAACTAAGAAATCTATTTCACAGGTATGTCTATACAGTTTTTATTTTTATTTTTATTTTTATTTTTAACCTTTTGATAATAAACGCTAATTTGTTCGCTAAAAAGTATTAAATTGGTATTAAATAAAATTAGGTTTGGCGACCGAAATTATTGATATCATTCAAAAATTTATTACATCACTGCGAAATTTAACGTTTATTCTTAAGGTATAAATATCTTTAATCAATCAACCCAAAATATTTCAAAAATTCGTCATGAGTTAAATTAGGTCTTGGAACCGAAATTACTTTACCGAAAAGAGGGGCGCATATTTTTGATAATATTTGATTGATTAAAGTGGGATAAAAAGCCAAAAAGATTTTTAATTTTATTTTTACCATGTTTTTAAAATTAATATTTAAATCTTAAATTAATATTGTAAACTTTGTAAAAACAATATTTTTAAAATTGTAAATATTTGAATTTTTAAATTAAGTTTGGTGTGAATTTTTAATTTTTAAAATATGAATTTTTAATTTTATGCATTTCAAATTTTAAGTTTGGTGTGAATTTTTAATATTAATTTTGAATTTTATATTTAAGTTGTGTGAATTTAAAAACAAAAATTTACTTTATCTCATTAAGTTAAAAATATGATTTTTAAAATTCGTCGTAAGTTGAAGACTAGGTCTTTAAACCGAAATTGCTTTACCCGAGGGAGGGACGAGAACTTTTATTATTATTTTTAATCTTATTGAATTAAAGTATGCCAAAAACATTAAAAAAACCCAAAAATCTTTACTTTTAAAAACAGCGCTTTGATTTGACAAATTTTAAAATTTTGTCGAGGGACAGACTAGGACAACGATCCGAAACGCCCTCGCTCCTAAAGGAAACCAAATTTTTAAAATTTAAATAATTATAAGTTTTATAAAGTATAAGGTTTTATAAAAAAAAAAAAAAAAAAAAAAACCTGAAAACACTGTACCCGGACCCCCATGCGATCGCATGGGTTTTGCACTTCAACTCCATGCGATCGCATGGAGCTGAAGTCCAGACCTGATACATACAGCAGCCTGTTCTGCCTTCCTCACCACAACACACACACATTCACGAAACTCACCCAAAAATTCACCAATTTTCGCCATTTTTCCACCGTAATTCGTCATTTTTCTTGCTCTAATCATGCCTAGATTCTCATTCCTCAGCAAATTGGTAAAAATTACACCCCTAAACTCTATAAATTCCTAGTTTTTGTGATAATTACCAATTTTATACCTAATGCAATTTTGTTAATTTCTAGTGTAATTAGTGATAAATTGTTAGTATTTTATGCATGTATAACCTAGATTGATGTTATTTAACATGATTTGAAGCCAAAAACTTCAAATTTTTTAGAAATCTAGGGTTTGTGTTCTTGAGCAATTTGGGGCTTTTTGATATAAACAGGTTATGGCCGATTTTTGTCATGAATTATTGCTAAATTGAGTAGTGTAACATGTTTAGATAGTTAAATGATCCAAACAATGATCCTAAACATGATTTTTGGAAATTAAAGTCGACTTTTTAAGTCCAAAATTCATGAACTTGATTAATTTGATATATTTGCCATTTGAGACTTGTTTAATTATCAATAATGAATATTTTGACATGTTATTTGAGTTAAATGCTTATGAATTTTGTATACATTTTCATATGTGCTTATTTGAAAAGTGTAGAATTGTGAAAAATTGTGAAAATGTGTATAAGTTTAATTTTGATTTAACATGTTATAGTGATTGTTTTAAGTTGTTATTTTGCTAACACTAATGCATATTTGGATGCACAATTTTTGTGTTTAATGTATTTTACAGAGAGCCGACACTGGAGGTTCAGGAGCATCATCATCTAGACGATCAGCACCAGCACCAGAACCAGAACAAGAAATGCAACACGAACAAGAACCGCAACAGGAACAACAACAGCCTGATCAGCACATACCTTATTATGATCCGGTACAGTTTGTTGATGAATTCATAGTATTCCCAATGAGGCCGCCAGTAGAATTCCCAACGATTCCTGAGCACACTCTACATCCTAATCTGAGATTTGATAGAAGATGGAAAGATTACGAGACATATCAAAGGAACAAATTCAAATTGGTAACAAAAAATGTAGAGGTGCCAAGGGTAATTGATTGGGCCCCTTTGGAAACGGTCCATCTAGCTGACCGTGTTAGACAGCTTTTAGTTCAAAGGTATGGCAGTTCTTCTTTTACAGATTGGGAACGTCTTTTCACCATTCGTAGACCTGTATATAAGGAATGGTGTGTTGAGTTGATGAGTACTGTATCACTTGATACAAATATAGTTAGGATAGATGATAGAAGATTTCTTAGGTTTATCCTTGGTGGTAGGATGTACAGAATGTCCATGCTGGACATGGCCAGGGCCTTACAGATATATACTCCTGGTGAGTTGCTATTACCCGATTGTACAAACTTGATTCATTATGGTGAACGGGTAGATAGTAACTTTGACGCTGACACCATTTGGAGGCGTATGTCACATTTTGATGTTTTTACACGAGCAGGAGGACACTCCTATACACATATTGACAGAGCTGAGCTTCGTATTATTCATAGATTTTTGGCTAACTCGATTACACAAAGAGGTCATAATAAAGAAAAAATTACCTTATATGATTTATTCTACCTAAAGTGTATTCGGGATCCTAGAAGCTTTGTCAATATCCCTTACTGTGTTGCTTTTTATTTATCTAAAATGGTAGAGGGAATGCAGGAAGGGAGTATAATAGGAGGAGGTATTTTTGTTACTCTCATTGGAGAGTATTTAGGTGTTGATAGGAACCAAGGGGGTCCATTACAGATTTGTAGAGAACAGGTTGAGCCCTTAGGATTGAAAGTTTATGTGGGTGCTAAGGTATTGAAAAGTAGACGTAACCAGGCAGTACCCTATGAGGGATCTCATCCTCAGGTAGAGAGAGGCTCAGACGAGGAAATGGAGGAGGCGGAAGACATTAGGGATGTCTTTCGAGATGCTATTCTTGACGTCCACGTTCGTATAGATGAGGAAGCAATGACGAACGCGGCAAGACATAGTATGTATGAGCAGTGGAACTCCGAGCGAGTATACGAGGATTATAGGCGACGCCAACACGATAGCTGGTTAGTTCATCAGCACCAAATCATGAGCCAGCTATCATATCAGGTACCAAATAACTATGTACCTACTCGACCTGCTCATTTTCCGCCACATAGCCCCGATATCCGACCACCCTTTAACCGGTATGACTATGACCAAGCCTATCAGAACACCTATAACCAACAATGGAACCCACCCGATGAGATGAACTGGAACCCCTATCCAGACTGATTTAGTTCCATTTGGTTATTTTTATGATTTTTATGTTTTTATCTTTTGACTTTTTCATGTTTAAACTTATGTTATTGGATATATTTGTGTAATTTTTATTATTTTATTATTATTGTGTACTAATATTTCATATTTAGAATTTGAAAGTGGGATATTAAGTCCCATTTCAAATTGCCATGCATGATTATATTTGTATATATGTATATTGTCGATTGTACAAAACCGGGTAAAACAACGCATTTTCAAAGACTGGCATTAAGTTCAGCAAAAGCAACTAAATTTGACGACAAGATGCAAAATATATGTGAAATAACAACAAGACGGAATGAACAAATGATGTGCACCATTTATCATTCAGCAAACAAACGCCAATATGTTTGGAAACTTTGGTAAAATTTAATCATTTCTACGCTAATCACCCTCAATAATTTAAATTGTACTGATTTCTTGCAAATGAGGACATTGCAAGATCTAAAGTGTGGGAAGGGGTTAAATTCTTTCGGATTTTTAAAATTTTTTATCTTTATACACTTGGTTACCATTAAAAATACTAGTAACGTAGTAGTTGTATTAGAATCTAGTGCTCTCTGATAATAAAGAACAGCCCTAGTCTTATATACTGACTACCCAATTCTAGTAAAATTTTTCAAAATTTTCAATTAAATGAACTCAAAATCATGTTTATACATATTTATGAACGATAAAACTAGGTGTTAACACCGAAATTATTGTAACCTCGGAAAGGACATAAATTGAGAAACAAACCAAAATGTTGAAATTCATTTAAAATGGAATAGAGGACGATAAAAAAGGAAAATAAAAGCCAAGTGTGGGAAAATTTACCAAGTTATCTTAAACATATGTCACATATATCTGTAACAAATAACTGAAAATACTTTTGCTTTGGACTAAACTAAACCATTTTACCCGATGAGAGAAAAGAAGAGATGGATCTACACGATGAATCAATTCCATCATTAAAAGGAAGTAAAGTCTTCCGAAAAAGACACGCGCTTCTTGATTTAGGTCAAGAAGTTGTCGTCTAGACCAGCTGTAGGTTGACGAAAAATCTAGAAAAGTCATCTCTAAAATCAGCAGGAAATCCACGGACCTCAGCATAAAACAGGGTCGCCAAGTGGTCAGATTTATCCTAACCATGAGAAGGATTTATCTCGTACAATGGGGGGCACCATGCAAATTAGCTGGATAAGACTAATGAATCAGATCCCCAGAAAGGATAATCTCCTTAAAGATTAAAAATCAGCTTTTAAGACTGATATTACTCAATCCTAGAGATTGACCTTAAAGATTGAGAATTACAAACTCATGGAATTCGATGATATCTAAACTCGAGCTTGAACGAGAAAATATTTTGATCAAATTAAAACCGATTTGTTTTCTGAAAACCCATTTTCGATGCGTTCATTACCATTGAACGTAAAATCCTAGGAATTCACCTGGAATTCATTAGGTCACTTGAACCAAATCGGGTGTCAACCGTAAGAACGGTGGTTGCATAGTGGTCAAAGACAGGACCTTGTGCCAGACCGAAAAATCATAAGGGTGAGCTCTACTATTGCTCCTACCAAGGATAGTAATTGCATCCGACACGTTATAGACCATAATTAAAAGCATGTCAGGGGACATTACCTTAACAGTTGCTTGTTCAACGCTTTCCTTTACAACCGGACGGTAGTTTATCGAAAGGTAATATACGGGACAAGTAAACTGGACGTGTTACTTTCCAAATACAAGGTTAGCAAGTGGGTGACACAAAACCGCAAGTGGGTGACACAAAAATATTTTGCAAACACCGGTGAAGGGTTATTCCGGAAAACTTATCTAGGGTAAAAGCTAGATTGAATTTTCAAAAGATCAAATATTTTCATAAAGATCCAATTTCCTTATGGATCAACATTTTCATAGTCATGTGGGACTGTAAACCGCCTTTCAAATGTGCACTTTGCTTTGGAAACCGAAAGTAAATCGGCTATTTGATTGCAAGTGTCGTTGACCTAAACCCGAGGCAACTGTGGATGACACACCCACCTTTAACCATGGTTCTATCGTTACTGTCATTGTTTATACCGCCGTATAGAAATCACTGATGTACAAAGTGTGAAGAATAAAGAAGTGATTCTAGTATTTCAAGACGATATTGCTTGAGGACAAGCAACGCTCAAGTGTGGGAATATTTGATAATGCTAAAAACGAACATATATTTCATAGCATTATTCCTTAAGAAAGACAAGCTTTTAGTTGCAATTATTCTATTTACAAGTGATATTCGTTTAAATAATAAAAGGTGAAGACAAAAGACAGATTCGACGAATTGAAGACGCAAACGACCAAAAAGCTCAAAAGTACAAAAGACAATCAAAGAGGTTCCAATTATTGATAAGAAACGTCTCGAAATTACAAGAGTACAAGATTCAAAACGCAAAGTACAAAATATAAAATTGTACGCAAGGACGTTCGAAAATCCGGAACCCGGACCGGAGTCAACTCTCAACGCTCGACGCAATGGACTAAAAATTACAAGTCAACTATGCACATAAATATAATATAATATTTAAATAATTCTTATAATTATTTAATATATTATATTATTTATAAAACCGTCGGCAGAAGAAAACAACCAAAAATGAGCCTCCCCAGCTGGCCATGCGATCGCATGGCCTGGAAGGCATAAATCCATGCGATTGCATGAGCCCCAGTTCCAGCCCACAAGCCTATAAAAATCGAGCTTTGGTGAACCAAAAACATATCCATCTTTCTCTTTTCTCTCATATATACGTAAAACATATATATATATTTATAATTTATATTTTAATTTTAATTATAATTCTAATAATAAGGGTATGTTAGCGAATATTATAAGGGTGTAAGTCGAAATTCTGTCCGTGTAACGCTACGCTATTTTTAATCATTGTAAGTTATGTTCAACCTTTTTATATTAATGTCTCGTAACTAAGTTATTATTATGCTTATTTAATCCGAAGTAATCATGATGTTGGGCTAATTACTAAAATTGGGTAATTGGGCTTTGTACCATAATTGGGGTTTGAACAAAAGAACGACACTTGTGGAAATTAGACTATGAGCTATTAATGGGCTTTATATTTGTTTAACTAAATGATAGTTTGTTAATGTTAATATAAAGATTTACAATTGGGCGTCCCTATAAATTACCATATACACTCGATCGGACACGATGGGCGGGGTATTTATATGTACGAATAATCGTTCATTTAACCGGACACGGGAATGGATTAATAGCCACTAGAATAATTAAAACAGGGGTGAAATTATGTAAAAGGACACTTGGTATAATTGATAACAAAATATTAAAACCTTGGGTTACACTCAATCGACATCCTGGTGTAATTATTAAACAAAGTATTAAAATCTTGTTACAGTTTAAGTCCTCAATTAGTTGAAATATTTAACTTCGGGTATAAGAATAATTTGATGAGGACACTCGCACTTTATATTTATGACTGATGGACTGTTATGGACAAAAACCAGACGGACATATTAAATAATCCATGACAAAGGACAATTAACCCATGGGCATAAAACTAAAATCAACACGTCAAACATCATGATTACGGAAGTTTAAATAAGCATAATTCTTTTATTTCATATTTAATTTCTTTTATTTTATATTTAATTGCACTTCTAATTATCGCATTTTTATTATTATTGTATTGCACTTTTAATTATCGTACTTTTTAATTATCGCAAGTTTATTTTATCGCACTTTTATTATTCGCAATTTCATTATCGTTATTTACTTTATGCTTTAATTTAAGTCTTGTATTTATTTTTAATATTTTACATTTGGTTTTAACTGCGACTAAAGTTTTAAAATCGACAAACCGGTCATTAAACGATAAAAACCCCCCTTTATAATAATAATATTACTTATATATATATATATTTGTATTTTTATAAAAGTAAACTAATATAGCGTTAAGCTTTGTTTAAAAAGATTCCCCGTGGAACGAACCGGACTTACTAAAAACTACACTACTGTACGATTAGGTACACTGCCTATAAGTGTTGTAGCAAGGTTTAAGTATATCCATTCTATAAATAAATAAATATCTTGTATAAAATTGTATCGTATTTAATAGTATTTTCTGTAAAAATATAAGCTATTTTATATACTACTCTGCTAAAACATCAATTCTTCCAACTTCTCTAGGCAATCATTCTCTAAGAGTCAACATTAATAACCAAATTGTCACCCGCAATTTACTAAAGTCCACAAGTCCGAGTACAAAGTTTGCTCAATCCCTTATATCGGGAAGAACTTAACAGATCTCGTGCAAAGATATCAATCCCCTAGCGTACCCTTACCAAGTACAATGCTAAAAACCACCAAGTCTCAACCTAATGTCAACAACCCAAAAGATGAAGGCCAAGTAAAAATGAATCCTTACGGATAATACCTTCCACCTAACACCCCTCTTAGTACGCATACACGGCTAATACGCATCTACCACAAGTATTTGATCAGAACACGGCTATTGTATCACTAGTCACACAACATGGTCCTCATGACCGAACCACCGACGTATACAACCAGTAGTTTTCAATACTAACAATAAGAAAGTTATTCAATACAAAACTCAAGGTGTACAAAAACGGCTATCGTGATATATCCGTAGTGCGCAAAAACGGCTATTGCAACACTACCAACAATATGTGTGTGAAACACGGCTACCGCACTATTTATACCAATGTGTGAGTAAAACTGACTATTACTCACAACCATGTGCACAAAACGGCTATGTGCACAATTCCTACGGGCAATTAAAATCGTAAATATACAAGTAACGGTTCTTCCCGAGAGCCGCTTGCCATCCATCACAACCAAGGGTGGTAACGAAGAGTTAATCCTTCCGGATATCCCTCATCACCTATCACAAGTCAAACGCGGTCAACAGAGAGATGACCCCAAATAAACACATATATCTAATTTCCTCACAGTACACAAAATGGCTATTTTGTAACTACTACCCAAAGTATACGACAATGAGGCATCGTACCCTTTCTCAAATCCCATTACGCTTCCTCGGTAGGAATATAAATCCTAATAAAGTCGACACAATTTCTTTGATGTAACACTACCAACTTCCCAACGTAGAACCTCGTTCCTAAATCAAATCGTCAAGATTACAAAGTCAAACGATTTCGCCATTTACCGTCGTACACGACCATACTTGGCGTCGGTCCCTCTTCCTGAATTCTCGAGAGCTCAATTCGATAATAATAAATACTAACATCTACCGTCACCCGATTGCGCCACTAAAGTGATGATACAATGTCCACATAACACGTATCCTTTTAGAACGAAATTACCGCTACCCGCAAGGTAGACTTTTCCAACTACCAAATCCTTTCTACCCGTTACCACTACGAAAGCATCCGGTCAACGATACACACATGCTCTCAAGGGTTTCACCCACTTCAATACAAACGCGAACACGCGCTCACAACCTAACGCCAAAGTTCGTTCTCATGGCTTAGTGGATTCATTTACCCTATCACTAAGAAATGCTTGGTTGCACCAAGTCTTACGCCCTCTTCCGTCAATACAAGTGTCATCATAGGGTGTTTCCATTAGGAATGTCACCCGCATCAATACTACATATTACCACTATGCATTCGTCCCCAGGGCGCGTTTCCACGAGTCAACGACTCAGGCGCTACCCTGGTGCACTATCATCAAAACCATCAACAAACCGAATCTTCACCGAGTTCACTTGAGTCTAAATAGATCTCGAAGCAAAGTTTAAGTCCCTAATACATACACGAATCCATCGGCATAAATAAACAATAATAAGGCATATTTGTACCAAAGACGAAAATACCTGAAACATCATCGTTGGACCCTTGCGCTCCACTGATCATCAGATAGTCACGCTCTAACATCCTAACCCGATCTACAAACGATTCGGAACACTCCGACTTACGGTGTCCCTTCTTTTGGCAAATAAAGCACTTGATCGTGCTTAAAGGTACACTCGTACAATCCCGTGCAAAATGACCCCGTCCTCCACACCGAAAGCACGTAGGCCCATAACCTGTCTTACTCCTCTTCTTCACTTTTTCAACACCTCCGGGCGTACTTCTCGCCCTTTTACTAGGAGCACCTCTTGATTCTAACTTTCTCTTACCCAAAGAGTGATCAGCAAATTTTGAAGCATGAGATTCAATCCCCATAGTTGCTCCTTCATCACCGTCACCTTGAGGTTTAGGAAACCTCTTTTTCTAACTCTTCCTTCACGACCTTAGGCACTCGGTCTCGAACCATCTCGGTCACTATTCCCTCGAACGACTCTTGGAGAACTTGCTTAACCTTGTTGGCGAAAATCAAGATATAGCGTTCGAACTCCGCCTCAATCCTTAATGTTAACTCATCCTTCCCCTCATGAATAGGCGCGTCCGTTCCGGTTCCATCTTCCGTCTTCATTCTAAAGAATGCATATAGATTAAACAACGAAACAAAATGGAACGACATACATATACCACACCGCCCCATCTTGGTTGATACTCATCGTACATTGCTTGTTTGACACGTCTTGAACCCGTAACAATGGTAGCTAATCATTGTTACGCGAGCACGTCGCATTAACTTGCTAGTACAACGTCTATCTCGCTTGATGATTGCTAAAACAACACAAAACGATTAGTGCAAGGTTAGTTCACATAGACCTAAGCACTAACCAAATCCCCGGTCCGACCCGTCTCCTACAAGTCCCGCAAAAAGCGCATACACATTAAAGTCTAAGTCTAGGCACCTATCTCAAGTCTCCTAAATTCCTTAGACCATGCTCTGATACCACTTGTAACAACCCAACCCGATAACCGACCATAAACAGTCCCAAAAAAAAAATTTAAAAGCTGCTGGACAGGGGAGTGCGCGGCGCGCATCCCCTGTAGTGCTCGGCGCGCACAGAGCACTCCTGCTTCTGTCCGAACTGTTTTTAACACACAAAAAGATGGACCACTTCCCGACATTTTTAGACCGAACGCTTTTCACAACAAACTTATATATGTAAAACTAACACGAATCAAACATAAAAATGATGTTTTACAAGCGGGGCCCACACGACCCAAAATACAAGTTTAATACAAGTTTAGAGTTTCGACCACCAAAAAGTTTAAGTTCCAAACTACACAATGAGCATGGCGTTTGGGATTAAACTACCCAACTACCGGTCAAACTCCAAGAGCTACTAAAGCCAAAAGCGTCCCCTAGCATCAAGCGGGATCTCTAGTCCAATACGATGCCCTTACCCTTGTCCAAAACCGAACCTATAAAATGGTAAACAATGAGAGGGTAAGCAAAGCTTAGTGAATGAAATAATTATACGAATACATATATAATTATACCTACTTGCATACACTTACACAAACCGCAAACATGCTAGCAACACAATTAGCTTATCGCCACATTAACAAGCTATAATCTCCAATACCACAAGCTAGCAACAACCGCATAATAATATAACTCGAAATGATATAATATGCTTACAACACAAGTAACCATGGTCGACCAATAGTACAAGGGAACGACGCTCGCGAAAACGCCATCGGTGTTCATAACATCCATTAGGGCACTTAACACCTCGCACCACTAACCCCTAGGGTGGCACCTTAACACCTCGGCACATCACCCCGAGTGGCATCTTAACACCTCGATGCAACACTCATTATTTTAAGGAGTGGTGTCTTAACACCTCGACACTACACTCCTAGGTGGCATCTTAACACCTCGATGCTACACCCGAGTGGCATCTTAACACTTCAATGCTACACCCTTCACGTGAAACGTGGTGTCTTAACACCTCGACACTACACCTTTCACACTACAACAAATAGATACATTATATACATACGCATATAATTATTCCACTCACCTTAACAATTAGATGACGATTTCAACCTCCACAAGCTTCAAAGAAAAGTACCTAATATAATAAGTACTTGATCAATACACAAGCTAAGTGGACTCAATACTAACACTTACACATGAGCATTTAATGACTTAATGTATTAAATCGCCCATTTATACTAAAACCGCCCAATTAAAGTCAAGACCACCACTAATCACTTAAAAGCTAGTGATTAAGGTCCAACAAAACTAACTAATACATAATTAGGGTAATTCATACCCATCTTTCCAAACTAGGTCAATTTATTACCCAAATAACCATTTTAAGACAACACACCCATTTCGGGTCATCCACTAACTAACCAACACCCATTTACTAAATAACTAGGTGTGTTAGCAATTAACTCACCAATTAGGGTTTATAAACATCATTTAATACTTTGAAACCCTAGACTAGTAACCAATTAGTATTCAAGACTCAATTTTACCCAAGAACACCCAAAATCACCAATAATGGGTTTTGTGTTCATCATTTACTCAAACCCTAACCCTTACACTAAATCAAAGTAAGGAAAATAAAATTAGAACATACTACAACTACCACAACGAAGCTAGAGATAAGATGAACGACTTTAATGCTTGAACTTTAACCCAAAACAAGCTACTTCCTCTTGGATTTAAGCTTTCTCTCTCAAAAATCACAATCTCTCTCTAGAATTAAAGTTAAAGTGATAAGGTTGTTGATAATGGAGTAATGGTGCTCCACAAACTGACCTATCTGTCTTTAACCCGTCCATAAGTGAATTTACCAAAATGCCCATCAAAATATCTGATTTAAAAAGCTGGAACCCGGCTACAGTAAGGGTGCGCGGCGCGCTCCCTTTAGTGTGTGCGGTGCGCACTAGGCTCAGCTCACTCAGTGACTTCTGTTTAACTACACAACATCACCCACACTCCATGTAACATATTTACACTGCTGTACAAACTGATTAGGGTCTTACAATTTAAGTTGGTATCCGAGCGTTGGTCTTAGAGAACCAGAAAATTTGCATTAGTGTGTCTTATCGAGTTTGTTAGGATGCATTAGTGAGTCTGGACTTCGACCATGTTTTCTTTAAAAATGATTGCTTAACATTTTTGTTGGAAACTATATATTATTAACATGTATATATTATGTGATATATTAATCTCTTAACATGTTTGATATTGTGTGATAGATGTCTACCTCTAGCACAAATTCCATTGACTCACCTAATAATAACGAAGACTCGAATATATATTGGACTGATTCACAAGTTCCCGAAGAGGAACCGGAAGAAGAATCAGAACCGGAAGAGGAGGAACCGGAGGAGGAAATAGAACCGGTGGGGGAAATAATAAAACGGTTAAGTAATGAAAATCCTCAACCAACCGACCTAGGTTAATTATGGTCAATGGTGTTTCCGCCAAGGAAGCAAAATATTGGGAGGATTACCAATTCTCCGATGAATCGGATCCCGACGAGGATTCCGATGATGTTATAGAAATTACCCCAACTGAATTTAAAAAGGCAAAAGAGAACAATAAGGGAAAGGGCATAAAAATAGAGAAATCTGATTCTAACCCCGATGAACTTTATATGTATCGTCAACACCCGTATTTCTTAAGTTGTAACAATAACCCGGGAACCTCTAAACCACCAGGTTTTTCTAGACCAATGTGGAAAATGACGGCTCGTATTAGGGGAACATCATATATCCCTAAAAACTTAGCAAAAAGAACTAAGTTCGAAAAAGAAGAAACGCGTGAGTCAGAATAAGATAGTTATATTTGTGCGGTGTAATATATGTAATATAGTATGCTTATGCTTTACGATATATGTAAAAATTGCTTGTATTAATAAGTATATTTTATGAATCTAACTCTTGTTTATTTTACAGTATAAAAATACAAAATGGATAGACAACCCAATATTTTAGAAGACTTACCCGGAGACATGATTGATGAAATCTTGTCTAGAGTCGGTTAGAATTCCTCGGCACAACTATTTTTGGCAAAATCAGTTTGTAAGACATTCGAAGAACATTCCAAGAATGCCTTGGTTTATAAAAGGCTTTCGTTTGAAAGATGGGGGATATCACATTGGGAAACCCATAAGTTACGATGTGTTTACTTTGATGCATATATTGCGGGGAACCCAAATGCTATTTTACGCAATGGGTTAAGAAATTATTTTGACTCAATGTATCCGAATATAGGACTTCATGATTTAGAAAAAGAGGCTAACATGCAACATAAAGAAGCATGTTATGCTTATGGGTTATTAATGTTCGCTTCTCACCAAAGTGAGAAAAAGAACATCGGGCTACAACTATTAAACAAAACGTTCCCACAAGTGACGGAGTCGGTAATTGGGGTAAGAAATGAGGTTTTTAGGTTATTACGAGACTGTTGGTCATTACGTAACCTTCGCCCTTTTGACGACATTACAACACGTTGTCATACTATCGGTCACAATGGTTACGTTCCGCAGGACCAAGGATGGGAAGTGGTATTAGTAAAACCAGAATGCATGACTTGTTTCTGGACGTATGAATTACGTGTCTTTGTTGCCTTTGCTGAACGCCTTATTTATTAACTAGAATTATCTTCGCAACTACTTTGTATCAAAGTTTTATGTGCTATATTTCATGCTATATGTAAAATAGCGGTATTGTAAGTTTGCAAGTTATTGTATAAAGGTTTGAATATGATATATATATATTTTTTTTTGTGATTAGTTTTTCATATAGAATTGTAGTAGTTGAAATGGTATGTTAGCTACTAAGTATGAACTTAACGGGTAGGTACTACCCGAATTAAAGAGTATAAAACGCTAATATGAAGAAAGAGCTTTTATAAATAAGTTCATATTACGCTACGACATACTATTGACTACTCTTGGTATTCTATATGATTAACTCGTTTCATTTGACTATTTTCAAGGAAATGGCACCGACTACTAGACACACCTTGAATATGAGTGAAGAGGAATTTCGTGCCTTTCTTGCTTCAAAAATAGCCGCAGTGCAGGCTGCACTACATACCAACAATAACCTTGGATCTAGCAGTACAGGAAATCGTGTAGGATGCACCTACAAAGAATTCACTGCCTGCAAACCTTTGGAATTTGATGGAACTGAAGGACCGATCGGATTGAAACGGTGGACCGAGAAGGTCAAATCTGTGTTTTCCATAGGTAAGTGTACTAAAGAGGACAAAGTGAAGTACGCTACGCATACCTTGACAGGTTCTGCGTTAACATGGTGGAATACCTATCTTGAGCAAGTGGGACAAGATGATGCTTACGCACTACCGTGGTCAGCATTCAAGCACTTGATGAACGAGAAGTACCATCCCAGAACCGAGGTCAATAAGCTCAAGACAGAACTTAGAGGGTTACGAACCCAAGGATTTGATATTACCACGTACGAAAGACGATTCACAGAATTGTGCTTATTGTGTCCGGGAGCGTTCGAAGATAAGGAAGAGAAGATCGACGCGTTTGTAAAAGGATTACCGGAAAGAATCCAAGAAGATATAAGTTCACACGAGCCCGCCTCCATATAACAGGCATGTAGAATGGCTCACAAACTAGTGAACCAGATTGAAGAAAGAATTAAAGAATGGACTGCTGAAGAGACCAATGTGAAGCAAGTCAAAAGAAAGTGGGAGGAAAACGGTGATAAGAATCACCAATACAACAACAACAGCAATTACAACAATAATCGCAACAATTATCCCAACAATCGCAACATCAATCGCAACTACAACAAATGGCCCAACAACAACAACAACAACAGCAACTACAACAATCATCCCAACAACAATAATAATCGCAACAACAACAACAATCAGAAGCAACTATGCCAAAGGTGTGAAAAGTATCACTCGGGGTTCTGCACCAAATTTTACAACAAGTGTAAAAGAAATGGTCATAGCGCAGTGAAGTGTGAGGTCTACGGACCAGGGGTTAACAGAACGAAAGGAACAAATGGTGTCAGAACGAGTAATGGCGGAGCAAGTAGTGTCGGAGCAAGTTATGCCAATGTAGTTTGTTATAAATGTGGAAAACCGGGCCACATTATTAGAAATTGTCCGAACCAGGAGAACACGAATGGACAAGGCCGCGGAAGAGTTTTCAATATTAATGCAGAAGAGGCACAGGAAGACCCGGAGCTTGTTACGGGTACGTTTCTTATTGACAATAAATCTGCTTACGTTTTATTTGATTCGGGTGCGGATAGAAGCTATATGAGTAGAGATTTTTGTGCTAAATTAAGTTGCCCATTGACGCCTTTGGATAGTAAATTTTTACTCGAATTAGCAAATGGTAAATTAATTTTAGCAGATAATATATGTCGGAATTGAGAAATTAAACTGGTTAGCGAAACATTTAAGATTGACTTGATACCAGTAGAGTTAGGGAGTTTTGATGTGATAATCGGTATGGACTGGTTGAAAGAAGTGAAAGCAGAGATCGTTTGTTACAAAAATGCAATTCGCATTTTACGAGAAAAAAGAAAACCCTTAATAGTGTACGGAGAAAAGGGCAACACGAAGCTACATCTTATTAGTAATTTGAAGGCACCAAAACTAATAAGAAAAGGTTGCTATGCTGTTCTAGCACACGTTGAAAAAGTACAAACTGAAGAAAAGAGCATCAATGATGTTCCCGTTGCAAAAGAATTTCCCGATGTATTTCCGAAAGAATTACCGGGATTACCCCCACATCGATCCGTTGAATTTCAAATAGATCTTGTACCAGGAGCTGCACCAATAGCTCGTGCTCCTTACAGACTCGCACCCAGCGAGATGAAAGAACTGCAAAGCTAATTACAAGAACTTTTAGAGCATGGTTTCATTCGACCAAGCACATCACCGTGGGGAGCTCCTGTTTTGTTTGTCAAGAAGAAAGATGGTACATTCAGGTTGTGTATCGGCTACCGATAGTTGAACAAACTTACCATCAAGAACCGCTACCCACTACCGAGAATCGACGACTTATTTGATCAACTAAAAGGCTCGTCTGTTTATTCAAAGATTGACTTACGTTTCGGGTATCATCAAATGCGGGTGAAAGAAGATGATATTCCAAAGACTGCTTTCAGAACACGTTACGGTCATTACGAGTTTATGGTCATGCCGTTTGGTTTAACTAATGCACCAGCTGTGTTCATGGACCTTATGAACCAAGTGTGTGGACCATACCTTGACAAGTTTGTCATTGTTTTCATTGATGACATACTTATTTACTCAAAGAATGACCAAGAACACGGTGAACATTTGAGAAATATGTTAGAAGTATTGAGGAAGGAAGAATTGTATGCTAAATTTTCAAAGTGTGCATTTTGGTTGGAAGAAGTTCAATTCCTCGGTCACATAGTGAACAAAGAAGGTATTAAGGTGGATCCGGCAAAGATAGAAACTGTTGAAAAGTGGGAAACCCCGAAAACTCCGAAACACATACGCCAGTTTTTAGGACTAGCTGGTTACTACAGAAGGTTCATCCAAGACTTTTCCAGAATAGCAAAACCCTTGACTGCATTAACGCATAAAGGGAAGAAATTTGAATGGAAGGATGAACAAGAGAAAGCGTTTCAGTTATTGAAGAAAAAGCTAACTACGGCACCTATATTGTCATTGCCCGAAAGGAATGATGATTTTGTGATTTATTGTGACGCATCAAAGCAAGGTCTCGGTTGTGTATTAATGCAACGAACGAAGGTGATTGCTTATGCGTCTAGACAATTGAAGATTCACAAACAAAATTATACGATGCATGATTTGGAATTAGGCGCGGTTGTTTTTGCATTGAAGACTTAGAGGCACTACTTATATGGGGTCAAAAGTATTATATATACCGACCACAAAAGTCTTCAGCACATATTTAATCAGAAACAACTGAATATGAGGAAATGTAGGTGGATTGAATTGTTGAATGATTACGACTTTGAGATTCGTTACCACCCGGGGAAGGCAAATGTGGTAGCCGACGCCTTGAGCAGGAAGGACAGAGAACCCATTCGAGTAAAATCTATGAATATAATGATTCACAATAACCTTACTACTCAAATAAAGGAGGCGCAACAAGGAGTTTTAAAAGAGGGAAATTTAAAGGATGAAATACCCAAAGGATCGGAGAAGCATCTTAATATTCGGGAAGACAGAACCCGGTATAGGGCTGAAAGGATTTGGGTACCAAAATTTGGAGATATGAGAGAAATGGTACTTAGAGAAGCTCATAAAACCAGATACTCAATACTTCCTGGAACGGGGAAGATGTACAAGGATCTCAAGAAACATTTTTGGTGGCCGGGTATGAAAGCCGATGTTGCTAAATACATAGGAGAATGTTTGACGTGTTCTAAGGTCAAAGCTGAGCATCAGAAACCATCAGGTCTACTTCAACAACCCGAAATCCCGGAATAGAAATGGGAAAACATTACCATGGATTTCATTACTAAATTGCCAAGGACTGCAAGTGGTTTTGATACTATTTGGGTAATAGTTGGTTATCTCACCAAATCAGCATACTTCCTGCCAATAAGAGAAGATGACAAGATAGAGAAGTTAGCACGACTGTATTTGAAGGAAGTCATCTCCAGACATGGAATACCAATCTCTATTATCTCTGATAGGGATGGCAGATTTATTTCAAGATTCTGGCAGACATTACAGCAAGCATTAGGAACTCGTCTAGACATGAGTACTGCCTATCATCCACAAACTGATGTGCAGAGCGAAAGGACGATACAAACGCTTGAAGACATGCTACGAGCATGTGTTATTGATTTTGGAAACAGTTGGGATCGACATCTACCGTTAGCAAAATTTTCCTACAACAACAGCTACCATTCAAGCATTGAGATGGCGCCGTTTGAAGCATTTTATGGTAGAAAGTGCAGGTCTCTAATTTGTTGGAGTGAAGTGGGGGATAGATAGATTACGGATCCAGAGAAAATACAAAAAACTACCAAGAAGATCATCCAAATTCAACAACGGTTGAAAACCGCCCAAAGTCGCCAAAAGAGCTACGCTGACATTAAAAGAAAAGATATAGAATTTGAAAATGGAGAGATGGTCATGCTTAAAGTTGCACCTTGGAAAGGCGTTGTTCGATTTGGTAAACGAGGGAAATTAAATCCAAGGTATATTAGACCATTCAAGATTATTGATCGTGTCGGACCAGTAGCTTACCGACTTGAATTGCCTCAACAACTCGCGACTGTACATAACACTTTCCACGTCTCGAATTTGAAGAAATGTTTTGCTGAAGAAGATCTCACTATTCCATTAGATGAAATCCAAATCAACGAAAAACTTCAATTCATCGAAGAACCCGTCGAAATAATGGATCGTGAGATTAAAAGACTTAAGCAAAACAAGATACCAATTGTTAAGGTTCGATGGAATGCTCATAGAGGACCTGAGTTCACCTGGGAACAAGAAGATCAGATGAAGAAGAAATACCCGCATTTATTTCCAGAAGATACGTCAACACCTCCAACTGCTTAAAATTTTGGGACGAAATTTATTTAACGGGTAGGTACTGTAGTGACCCGAACTTTTCCATGTTTATATATATATTAAATGAAATTGTTATTTACATGATTAATTGTTTCCAACATGTTAAGCAATCAAACTTGTTAAGACTTGATTAATCGAAATAGGTTTCATATAGACAATTGACCACCCAAGTTGACCGGTGATTCACGAACGTTAAAACTTGTAAAAACTATATGATGACATATATATGGATATATATATAGTTAACATGATATTATGATAAGTAAACATATCATTAAGTATATTAACAATGAACTACATATGTAAAAACAAGACTACTAACTTAATGATTTTGAAACGAGACATATATGTAACGATTATCGTTGTAACGACATTTAACCTAAAGGTTTCAAAACAACACTTACATGTAACTACTAACGATGACTTAACAACTCAGTTAAAATGTATATACATGTAGTGTTTTAATATGTATTCATACACTTTTGAAAGACTTCAAGACACTTATCAAAATACTTCTACTTAACAAAAATACTTACAATTACATCCTCGTTCAGTTTCATCAACAATTATACTCGTATGCACCCGTATTCGTACTCGTACAATACACAGCTTTTAGATGTATGTAATATTGGTATATACACTCCAATGATCAGCTCTTAGCAGCCCATGTGAGTCACCTAACACATGTGGGAACCATCATTTGGCAACTAGCATGAAATATCTCATAAAATTACAAAAATATGAGTAATCATTCATGACTTATTTACATGAAAACAAAATTACATATCCTTTATATCTAATCCATACACCAACGACCAAAAACACCTACAAACACTTTCATTCTTCAATTTTATTCATCTAATTGATCTCTCTCAAGTTCTATCTTCAAGTTCTAAGTGTTCTTCATAAATTCCAAAAGTTCTAGTTTCATAAAATCAAGAATACTACCAAGATTAAAAGTTTACTTCCAAGTTTTCTAAATCCATTCCAAGTAATCATCCAAGATCAAGAAACCTTTATTAATTAAAGTAGGTTATCTTTCTAATACAAGGTAATAATCGTATTCAAACTTTAATTCAATTTCTATAACTATAACAATCTTATTTAGAGTGGAAATCTTACTTGAAATTGTTTTCGTGTCATGATTCTGCTTCAAGAACTTTCAAGCCATCGAAGGATCCTTTGAAGCTAGATCCATTTTTCTCATTTCCAGTAGGTTTATCCAAGGAACTTGAGGTAGTAATGATGTTCATAACATCATTCAATTCATACATAAAAAGCTGTCTTATTCAACGTTATAAACTTGTAATCACTAGAACATAGTTTAGTTAATTCTAAACTTGTTCGCAAATAAAGTTAATCCTTCTAACTAGACTTTTAAAATCAACTAAACACATGTTCTATATCTATATGATATGCTAACTTAATGATTTAAAACCCGAAAACACGATAAACACCATAAAACTGGATATACGCCGTCGTAGTAAAACCGGGGGCTGTTTTGGTTGGGATAATTAAAAGCTAAGAAGAACTTTGATTTAAAAGCTATACTTTTGAAAAAATGATTTTTATTATGAACATGAAACTATATCCAAAAATCATGGTTAAACTCAAAGTGAAAGTATGTTTTTCAAAATGGTCATCAAGATGTCGCTCTTTCGACGGAAACGACTACCTCTTTCAAAAATGACTTGTAACTTGTATTTCCGACTATAAACTTATACTTTTTCTATTTAGATTCATAAAGTTAAGTTCAATACGAAACTGTGGCCACTGGAATCACTCAAAACGGATTAGAAACGAAGAAATGGCGAGTAAAACAAGATTGATAAAAACTACTCATTTTACCTACGTGAAAGTTAATAATAAATCTATTCCAACCATAACCTAATCAACTTATATTGTATATTATGTAATCTTGAGATACCATAGACACGTGTACAATGTTTCGACCTATCATGTCGACCCATCTATATATATATTGCGGAACAACCATAGACACTCTATATGTGAATGTTGGAGTTAGCTATACAGGGTTGAGGTTGATTCCAAAATATATATATAGTTTGAGTTGTGATCAATACTGAGATACGTATACACTGGGTCGTGGATTGATTCAAGATAAAATTTATCGATTTATTTCTGTACATCTAACTGTGGACAACTAGTTGTAGGTTACTAACGAGGACAGCTGACTTAATAAACTTAAAACATCAAAATGTATTAAAAGTATTGTAAATATGTTTTGAACATACTTTGATATATATGTATATATTGTTATAGGTTCGTGAATCAACCAGTGGCCAAGTCTTACTTCCCGATGAAGTAAAAATCTGTGAAAGTGAGTTATAGTCCCACTTTTAAAATCTAATATTTTTGGGATGAGAATACATGCAGGTTTTATAAATGATTTACAAAATAGACACAAGTACTTGAAACTACATTCTATGGTTGAATTATCAAAATCGAATATGCCCCTTTTTATTAAGTCTGGTATTCTAAGAATTAGGGAACAGACACCCTAATTGACGCGAATCCTAAAGATAGATCTATTGGGCCTAACAAACCCCATCCAAAGTACCGGATGCTTTAGTACTTCGAAATTTATATCATATCCGAAGGGTGTCCCAGAATGATGGGGATATTCTTATATATGCATCTTGTAAATGTCGGTTACCTGGTGTTTACCATATGAATGATTTTTATCTCTATGTATGGGATGTGTATTGAAATATGAAATCTTGTGGTTTATTGTTACGATTTGATATATATAGGTTAAACCTATAACTCACCAACATTTTTGTTGACGTTTAAAGCATGTTTATTCTCAGGTGAATACTAAGAGCTTCCGCTGTTGCATACTAAAATAAGGACAAGAGTTGGAGTCCATGTTTGTATGATATTGTGTAAAAACTGCATTCAAGAAACTGATTTCGATGTAACATATTTGTATTGTAAACCATTATGTAATGGTCGTGTGTAAACAGGATATTTTAGATTATCATTATTTGATAATCTACGTAAATCTTTTTAAACCTTTATTTATGAAATAAAGGTTATGGTTTGTTTTAAAAATGAATGCAGTCTTTGAAAAACGTCTCATATAGAGGTCAAAACCTCGCAACGAAATCAATTAATATGGAACGTTTTTTATCAATAAGAACGGGACATTTCACTTTTTCTGTTTAGTTTCATAAATTTCAGTTCATTATGAAACCATAGCAATTGGATTCACTCAAAACGGATTTAAAAACGAAGAAGTTATGGGTAAAACAAAATTGGATATTTTTGCTTGTTTTAGCTACGTGAAACTTTGTAAAAAAATCTATGCTAACCATAACTTAACTAACTTATATTGTATTATTGTGACAAATCGGAAAAATCCGACAAAATTTAAACAAAATCTTTCCGTGATTTCATTTAAACTTCGACAAATACCGACGATTCTCGATCAATTATTCGTAAATAATTATGCATTAGGATTAATTCGTTATATTAATATTATTATTAATATCATTTTTAATAATATATCACTCATCATTATCAAGTATTATTATTACAACTATTACTAATGTTATTATTATTAATAATTATTAATAACATTAATATTATTAGTATTATCACTTTTACTAAAATTATTAAGATTATTATAAATATCATTATTATTAATACAACTTGTAATTAATAATATTATTATTATTATTAATATAATTATTATTAATTAGTATTATTAATATAATTATTAATTATTTATATCAATTAAAAATAAAAAATAAAAAGTTAAATAAAGGGTATCTGCTTTTTATTTTTTTATTTATCATGATCTGCTTTTTATCTGCTTCATTTTAATTTATTCTCCTGATTGTGATTCTCCTAACTGCTCTTGATTTTTTAAACTGATCATGATTCAGCATTTTATTTTTATATATTTTTCCTGAATTTTTTTTCAATTTGAGTGTTCTATGTCGACATCTCAAATCAGCTATAAAACAATCAAATTGATCAATCTTGAATTACACCATACGATTTTCCATCATCATTATTCAATATCAATTACAACTAATTCAATTTATTAAATTAAACCAGAATAATAAATAGCAAACCCGTTATCACCTATGTTCTTGTTCAAATATTCAAAACCTCGATTTCATTTTCAATTTAAAAATCTGGAAATACAGTCTTGTTAGGATTTCCATACTAAAACTATCTGTAAAATCTCAAGTTCCAATTTTTTATATCGAATTCTAATTTTGAAGTCAATGTTTTTAATTTAAAAAGTTAAACGATTGTTCTTGGTAAAATTCAAGTTCGTTTTTGAGGTTTTAGTTAAATTGATGATTTTAAAAGTTTCTATGAGTGAATTAAAACCTTTTTCATTTAGGAATCATGATCCAAAACTTTCTCTAAATCAAAATCAAGTATTTTTTTTCTTTTTCTGCGTCGAACAGCAGCAGGCTGTTATGATATTTTTTTGTTTTGTTTTCAATTAATATAACATTTAAATTTAATATTGATTTGTTATTATTATGCTAAAGTATTTAAATTACTGGATTGAATAATACACCCCTGGTCGATCGATTTAATTTTTGGAGAAGAAGAGGGAAAACATAAATGAGTTAAATAGATTTGGTTTAGGAATTTAATCAGAAAATATCAAATAGCTTGGATGGTTTAGTGTGTTTCGGGTTAGCGGGAGGTCGCGGGTTCGAGTCCCGGGCGTGACATTTTTTTTTTAAAATACTCTTTTAAGGTAGCACTTTACTTTTATTATTATTATTATTATTATTATTATTATTATTATTATTATTATTATTATTATTATTATTATTATTATTATTATTATTATTATTATTATTATTATTATTATTACTATTACTATTACTATTACTATTACTATTACTATTATTATTATTATTATTATTATTATTATTATTATTATTATTATTATTATTATTATTATTATTATTATTATTATTATTATTATTATTATTACAAAGTATTATAATTATTATTATTGAAAAAATATTAGTTATCATTTATCATAATTATATTTACAAGTAAAATTATTATTATTATTATTATTATCATTATTACTAATATTATTATCATTATCATTAAGTAGTATGAATATTAAAACTATCATTAGTAATAAGATCGTTATTAATTATTAACAAAATTATTATTTTCATTATCATTATTATTAAACTTACCATTTTTATTAAAAACTACTATTATTATTAATAGTAATATTTCAATTAAATTTATCATTTCATTAAGAGTATTAATCACTTTTATTATAAATATTACTATTAATATCATTACTGTTATCATTATTAATATAGGTATTATTATTATTATTATTATTATTATTATTATTATTATTATTATTATTATTATTATTATTATTATTATTATTATTATTAAATTTTTTTGTATTAACATTATTAATAAAGTTATTATTATTAAAAGAATTATTATCAGCAAACTATCATTTTAACATTGATATTGAAAACATCATTTTAGTAAAATTATCATGTTTACTTAAGTTATCATTATTTTTAGTATCGTTATTATTATGAATATTATTACAAAATAATACAACTCTTTATTCATTATCATTATTAAAGTCATTTTATCAAACAAATACTTATACATAGAATATATATAAAAGTATATATACAGAAATATATAACAATTGAAATAACATATATAAACTTATTCGATTACGAGTAAATGTGTTAATATATATACTTGATATAGGTTCGTGAATTCGAGGACAACTCTATACTTGTTCAGTGCCATCCTATGCATATTTACTACAAACTATCGTATCGTATCGTATTGTGAGTTTTCATAGCTCCCTTTTTATATGTATTTTTGGGCTGAGAATACATGTGCAACTTTTATAACTGTTTTACACGTTGGACACAAGTACCAACTATTAAACTGTGCTATATCTGGCTATGTCCTGCAAGTCCCCACTGTGATATTTTTAATTGCTTTTACACAATGCATTCTTAATTATTGAGGGTAGGCCTATCGGGAGTAACATCCCTGATACATTTGACCAAGTCATTGTTGCCGACAAGGACAGTATACCTTAATAATGATTCAAACCGACAAGGACAGTATACCTTAATTGTTGCCTTTAATTGTTAAATGATACACTATACCTTAGAAACTATGCTTATTAAATTCTTTAATCTTCTTTAGAATGCCGAGCTAATCTAAGAACTCTGCTCACTCTCCTAAGTACTATCCAATTCCGCCACCACATTTAAATGCGACACCATGATTTCTGAAATTCTCGACATTCCTTTATCATCTATCATGGTTTGCGTATTACATATGTATTACATGAAATGTTATCCATGATTCTTGAAATCTCTACTATTCATATTCATTACTTTCAAAATCTTTGCTTTCTCGTTATTTTTGATCATTGAATTTTCTTGACGGGTGGCGTCTACGAAACTCTAGAATGGAAGGGTTTGGATTACCGATTTAAAGGATCCTATAGCTCAAGCCCCTAGACCTGAATAGGCCATTACGAATTGAAAGTCTTTAATCGAAAGTTTATCTGATTACATACTTATCATTTTTAATCTAGACACATCATACTGCAATAATTGCATAAATAGAGTATAGACAAATCATATCTTATCATATTTATCCCAGTAGACTTTGTCTGACACTTTTCCTAAATTTCCTTCGTAAATCACGGAAATCTATTTTCTATATATACGTATTCAAGGAGACGAATATATCAATCAGTATCCAACACTTATTTCATATCAAACCCTATTCCAAACACATAATATGGATTCCTCGAACTCCTCGAGCTTCAACGGCAGCGTAACCGGAACGAACGAAACAATCTGCCATCATTTATTTCGGATAGATTGGGGATGGTTTCGTAGTCGTCTTAATCAATGGAGAAGTAAAGAAGGTGATCCTTTTCACCCACCTCATTGCCCTATTGGTGAAGAACCTGAAGCACTTACCAGCGAACCAATCCGGAACACTATTTTTACCCTCATTTCCAGGATATCCCGCCACGAGTATATAATATCTAGAATTCTAGATCTTATTCATCCACTTGTCCGAACCGCCAATCATCCCGGAATAATAGAATAAATCAACGAACTTCGCACTCGAGTAGTGGCTCTGGAGAATATGGTGCAAAATCTAAGAGCATCAGCAGCATAACCAGCACCGACAATACCACCAGTATCAGCAATAGCAACACCACAGCCACCAAGGAATATTAGTAATAATGAGTTAAGATGTATTGACTCATTTTTCCTTAAGAATTATATATATATATATATATATATAGGTTTGGAACAATAATAAATCTCTTCGTATTAAGCTATTACGTGTGAATCTTAACTAGTATGTACTACTTGGTTAATTCATATCACTAATATGCTATGATGTACATCCTTCGTTAATGACTTAACCATCTTTAACTATAATCTCCTTTTCAACTCAATAAACTCCATTTCATAATAAATCAAGTGTATTATTCAAATACATGTTTGATTTTACACTTCCATTTTCGATGTACTCGAAACTTTTTAGAAAACATTATTCGTGCCTTGCGAATTTCACTAGAATTCCACGAGCACCAACATCATATACCGAGGTATATCAATAACAATGAACGATGAAGTATTGATTCATAACTTCGTTAGCGAAATATTCCGCGACGATTATGTAATCTCTAAAGTTTTGAATATTATTTATTCTTGTTTCAACCGTAAATCAAATGAGTTTAATATTATATTAACTCATTAAATCCATGATTACATCTGAAGGAAAATATATATACGTATATTTTCATAAAGATTGTAATTAAGTATTCTTTTATACAAACTATTAATTGTGAAAATATTTTAACAGGTAGGTAATACCCGAGAAATATTTATATCTAACATTAATACACTGTACATTCTTCAATTTCGATTCATAAATCATTAACTATACTCACTACCTTCACAGCGATACACAATCATTTTCATACAAATTCGATTACATATTCTGATTTTGACATATCAGAATTCAAGTAAAGCTTTAGCAGATGTTATCTTCCTAAAGATAACTACATTCATGAATTATATTCATTCGTATTCTATGATGAATTATCACATCAAACCACCGAAATTATCATTCATTACTTTTGAAATCAACAATGCCTATTCGTCAACCATTAGATCCGTTGACGATTACAATCAGCGTTTAATCATCTAAAAAATAAAATTTCTTGAAACCATCTCGGATTGATAACCAACGATTCATATTCGTTAACCCTAATAATGCTGATGAAGCAGCAAAAGCTATAGATGGTCTTAATGGTCAAAAGTTTGATGATAAAGAATGACGTATTGAAAAAGCTCAGATTTGGAACTGAAAAACGGATTGAGCTAACCATGAAGGAGACTAAGGACAAATACAAGGACCAAACCTTATATTCAAAGAATCCAGGTAATTCTGGATCCGATGAAATCTTTAGAGAATATCTTGCTCCGTAGTCATGTTAAAAGCTTGCGGAAAATTTTCTTCATCAACTTTCGAACTTAGAAATTCCAAAATATCATCATAAATATCTTTGGTGTTTCTGAAGATATTTTCATAAATATTCTCGTCCGAAATTAAATACCTCTTCATGCTATCTGTATTACATTATATTGGAAACTTCTGTAAAACCTAAGTATAAATTATGAATAAATTCTGGAGAAGTGTTGGGAATTGAAGCATGAGTTAGTATAATATAATGACCTCGGGCCAACGTGATTATATTAAAGTAAGTCATGTTGAGTTTCTAATGGAACGTGATAAAGGTTCACAGATCATACCCTCATCATGAACCATGTTATATAACTCTTTCATTCTATTTAACCTCTAAATATATCAAGAAAATATTTTTCTTGATGATTCGGTCTTTTCCGGATATTCTGGTAATTTGACAAATCAAATCGTGCTATTACTTTTCCTTCTACTTTGTATATTATGATCATTCAAAACTCCATACATACGAATTCTGGACAATTATTCGCTTGACTTGAAGTCGGGAAGGAAAAACAAAAGCATGGAGCTCCTAAATATAAAGAAAAATATAAAGCCCGATAACAACACAGAAAATACAAACCGTGTATATCAATACGTATAGCAACATAAAGACACGAGAGAATTAAAAACACTATAACCCCAAGGTAATAGTAGAAGTAAACAAATTCCTCCGGTGCTAGATGAAAAAGAAGAAAGACAGAAGCGATAATCAGAAAAATATCCAGGATAAGAACTGGATGGAGCATTTTCATAATCTTTGGAAATATGAATTAAGAAAGAAAGTATAGAAGTAGTGAAGATAATGAAACGGAAGAAGTTAATATATAGCAAAATTCCAGACACGACAATCAAGGCAATTCACCGTATTTAATCAAAGAAAATCCTAATTTCCTTAATTATCGGAGAATCAAATCTTATAAAGATTTCGAAGATTTCTTTAAATCCCTTGAATTCCGGAAATTAACTTTAGCTATGTCAAAAGTTAAGACGAACATTTAATTTCCTCATTTCACTCTTTTGTGATAGCTTCACTTATACTCTTCCCATAATCGAAATGTTTTATCCATACTATTCAGAGGTGATAAAACTCTATTTTTCAACTCATATTCATCATTACAATATTCTTGTTGTCAACAATGACGATCTCTATCAAATTTCATGACTGTGATTTTCATGAACTCCTCTCTGTTTTGTCTACCCTAATGTTGTGGCATAAACGCTCAAGGTTTAAATAAGCTCAATATTATTCATAACACATTTCATATGTACTGAAATGCTTGTATAGCGTCATCATCTCTTTCTGAGAAAACCTAATCAATGACACTCTTGTTAAATCCTTTAGATAACCTCTGCATTAATAATAAAATGCACTTCATAGAATTTTTGGATCGTAAGATTTAAACGCTAGAAACAAAACAATATTCTATCCGTTGGAATTCACGCAAGGCCCCGAGTATACCTGGGAACGTGAAAACCAAATAAAACAAAAATATCCTCACCTGTTTACAAACAACGTCGACTGGTGGCAACAACTAAATTTCGGGACGAAATTTCTATTAACATGGGGATACTGTGACAACTCGGAAAAATTCGATAAAATTTTAACAAAATCTTTCCGTGATTTCATTTAAACTTCGACAAATACCGACGATTCACGAACAATTATTCGTAAATAATTATGCATTAGTAATAATTCGTTATATTAATATTATTATTAATATCATTTTAATAATATATCACTCATCATTATCAAGTATTATTATTACAACTATTATTAATGTTATTATTATTAATAATTATTAATAACATTAATATTATTAGTATTATCACTTTTACTAAAATTATTAAGATTATTATAAATATCATTATTATTAATACAACTTGTTATTAATATTATTATTATTATTAATATAATTATTATTAATTAGTATTATTAATATAATTATTAATTATTTATATCAATTAAAAAATAAAAAAAATAAAAAGTCAAATAAAGGGTATCTGCTTTTTATTTTTTTATTTATCATGATCTGCTTTTTATCTGCTTCATTTTAATTTATTCTCCTGATCGTGATTCTCCTAACTGCTCTTGATTTTTTAAACTGATCATGATTCAGCATTTTATTTTTATATATTTTTCCTGAAATTTTTTTCAATTTGAGTGTTCTATGTCGACATCTCAAATCAGCTATAAAACAATCAAATTGATCAATCTTGAATTAAACCATTCGATTTTCCATCATCATTATTCAATATCAATTACAACTAATTCAATTTATTGAATTAAACCAGAAAAATAAATAGCAAACCCGTTATCACCTATGTTCTTGTTCAAATATTCAAAACCTCGATTTTGTTTTCAATTTAAAAATATGGAATGCAGACTTGTTAGGATTTCCATACTAAAACTATCTGTAAAATCTCAAGTTCCATTTTTTTATATCGAATTCTAATTTTGAAGTCAAAGTTTTTAATTTAAAAAGTCAAACGATTGTTCTTGGTAAAATTCAAGTTCGTTTTTGAGGTTTCAGTTAAATTGATGATTTTAAAAGTATCTATGAGTGAATTAAAACCTTTTTCATTTAGGAATCATGATCCAAAATGTTCTCAAAATCAAAATCAAGTATTTTTTTCTTTTTCTGCATCGAACAGCAGCAGGCTGTTATGATATTTTTTTGTTTTGTTTTCAATTAATATAACATTTAAATTTAATATTGATTTGTTATTATTATGCTAAAGTATTTAGATCACTAGATTGAATAATACACCCCTGGTCGATCGATTTAATTTTTGGAGAAGAAGAGGGAAAACATAAACGAGTTAAATAGATTTGGTTTAGGAATTTAATCAGAAAAGATCAAACAGATTGGATGGTTTAGTGTGTTTCGGGTTAGCAGGAGGTCGCGGGTTCGAGTCCTGGGCGTGACATTTTTTTTTAAAAGACTCTTTTAAGGTAGCACTTTACTTTTATTATTATTATTATTATTATTATTATTATTATTATTATTATTATTATTATTATTATTATTATTATTATTATTATTATTATTATTATTATTATTATTATTATTATTATTATTATTATTATTATTATTACTATTATTATTATTACAAAGTATTATAATTATTATTATTGAAAAAATATTAGTTATCATTTATCATAATTATATTTACAAGTAAGATTATTATTATTATTATTATTATTATTATTATTATTATTATTATTATTATCATTATTACTAATATTATTATCATTATCATTAAGTAGTATAAATATTAAAACTATCATTAGTAATAAGATCGTTATTAATTATTAACAAAATTATTATTTTCATTATCATTATTATTAAACTTACCATTTTTATTAAAAACTACTATTATTATTAAAAGTAATATTTCTATTAAATTTATCATTTAAATAGTATTAATCACTTTTATTATAAGTATTACTATTAATATCATTACTGTTATCATTATTAATATAAGTATTATTATTATTATTATCAAATTTTTTTTAAATTAACATTATTAATAAAGTTATTATTATTAAAAGAATTATTATTAGCAAAACTATCATTTTTACATTGATATTGAAAACATCATTTTAGTAAAATTATCATTTTAGTAAAATTATCATTTTATTAAAATTATCATTTTTATTTAAGTTATCATTATTTTTAGTATCGTTATTATTATGAATATTATTATTATTATTATTACTATTACAAAATAATACAACTCTTTATTCATTATCATTATTAAAGTCATTTTATCAAACAAATACTTATACATAGAATATATATAAAAGTATATATACAGAAATATATAACAATTGAAATAACATATATAAACTTATTCGATTAAGAGTATATGTGTTAATATATATACTTGATATAGGTTCGTGAATCCGAGGTTAACTCTGTACTTGTTCAGTGCCATCCTATGCATATTTACTACAAACTATCGTATCGTATCGTGAGTTTTCATAGCTCCCTTTTTATATGTATTTTTGGGCTGAGAATACATGCGCAACTTTTATAACTATTTTACACGTTAGACACAAGTACCAACTATTAAACTGTGCTATATCTGGCTATGTCCGGCAAGTCCCCACTGTGATATTTTTAATTGCTTTTACACAACACATTCTTAATTATTGGGGGTAGGCCTATCAGGTGTAACATCCCAGATATATTTGACCAAGTCATTGTATTACTTAATAATGATTCAAACCGACAAGGATAGTACAACTTGTCACGGGGAAACTTTGAAACTGTTTAGTCAAAATATCACAAACTTGGCACTACTTTTAGATCCCTGCGAGATCTAATTTTATAAATAAAAATCTTGTGGTCTATATCTATTACTGAAATCATTATTTATGACAAACCTATGAACTCACTCAACCTCGTGTTGACTTTTTAAGCATGTTTATTCTCAGGTACTTAAATATTGCTTCTGCTGTATATCTGCAGCTTTGATGATGATTTCTTGCCATGCTTGGAGTCTTCATGCATTACTTACCAATTCATTTAAAAGCATTTAATGCTCTAAATACAATGTAATCTATTTATCTTCTGCTGCAAAACTCAATAAAATGCCTCATATAGAGTCGTTCTCGTTTATACAACTGTGATTTGATATAATTAGTCACAAATACCCCAGGCCCTATTTGGGGGTGTGACAATTATACATGTATTCTAACATATATTTTATAATCTTGATAGACCATAGACACGTATACAATGTTTTGACATATCATATCGACGTCATCTATATATATTATTTGGAATAACCATAGACACTCTATATGCGGTAATGGTTGAGTTAGCTATACAGGGTTGAGGTTGATTCCAAAATAATATATATACTTTGATTTGTGATCGAGTCTGAGACTTGTATACACTGGGTCGTGGATTGATTCGAGATAATATATATTAATTTATTTCTGTACTACTAACTGTGGACAATTAATTGTGGACTACTAACGTTGGACAATCAACTTAACAAACTTAAATCGTTAAAACGTAATAAAATATGGTATGAATATATTTCGATCGTACTTTGATATATATGTATATATTTGTTATAGGTTCGTGAATCGACCAGTGGCCAAGTGTTATTTTTCGACGAAGTGATAATCTGTGAAAGTGAGTTATAGTCCAACTTTTAAAATCTATTATTTTTGGGATGAGAATAAATGCAGTTTTATAAATATTTTACAAAATAGACACAAGTAATCAAAATTACATTCTATGTTGAATTATTTAATCGAATATGCCCCTTTTTAGCTTGGTAGCCTAAGAATTGGTGTTTATGATAATTTCCACCAATTGACGTGAATCCTAAAGATAGTTCTATTTGGCTCAACAAGCCTCATCCGAGTTACGGATGCTTTAGTACTTCGATTTATCATGTTCGATGAGAGTCCCAGAATGATGGGAATATTCTATATGCATCCTGTTAATGTCGGTTACCAGGGGTTCATCATATGAATGATTTTTATGCAGATTGCTGTATGCATGCATGTTGTTTATGAGAAATGGAAATATGAAATCTTGTGGTCTATTATTACGATTTGATAAATATATAGGTTAAACCTATAACTCATCAACATTTTTGTTGAAGTTTTAAGCATGTTTATTCTCAAGTAATTATGAAATGTCCCGTTCATATTAATTATAAACGTTCCATATTAATTGATTTCTTTGCGAGGTTTTGACCTCTATATGAGACATTTTTCAAAGACTGCATTCGATTTTTAAAACAACCATAACCTTTATTTTATCAATAAAGGTTTAAAATATTACGACGATTATCAAATAATGATAATCAAAATATAGCGTTCTCACACGACAATTACATATTGGTTTACAATAATATTACATAACAATATATGTCTTCGAATGCAGTTTTCAAACAATATTATACAAGCATGGACTCCAAATCTTGTCCTTAATTTAGTATGCAACAGCGGAAGCTCTTAACAATTACCTGAGAATAAACATGCTTAAAACGTCAACAAAAATGTTGGTGAGTTATTAGTTTAACCTATATATTTATCAATCGTAATAATAGACCACAAGATTTCATATTTCCATTTTTCGTAAACATACGTCCCATGCATAGAGACAAAAATAATCATTCTATGGATTGAACACCTGGTAACCGACATTAACAAGATGCATATAAGAATATCCCCATCATTTCGGGACATCCATCGGACATGATATAAAAACTCGAAGTACTAAAGCATCCACTACAACGGATGGGGTTTGTTGGGCCCAATAGATCTATCTTTAGGATTCGCGCTAATTAGTAGAATGGTTTACTAATTCTTAGGTTACCAAGCAAAAGGGGCATATTCGGCTTCGATCATTCAACCATAGAAAGTAGTTTCATGTACTTGTGTCTATTTTGTAAAACATTTATAAAATTGCATGTATTCTCATCCCAAAAATATTAGATTTAAAAAGTGGGACTATAACTCACTTTCACAGATTTTGACTTCGTCGGGAAGTAAGACTTAGCCACGGGTTGATTCACGAACTAATAACAAATATAAAGGATGTGTAAGTTTGTTTTCATATAAATAATTCATGAATAATTTATAATATTTTTTTGTAATTTTATGAGATATTTCATGCTAGTTGCCAAATGATGGTTCCCACATGGTTAGGTGACTCACATAGGCTGCTAAGAGCTGATCATTGGAGTGTATATACCAATAGTAAATACATTTAGAAGTTGTGTATTGTACGAGTACAAATACGAGTGCATACGAGTAGAATTGTTGATGAAAATGAATGAGGATGTAATTGTAAGCATTTTTGTTAAGTAGAAGTACTTTGATAAGTATCTTTAAGTATTTCAAAAGTGTATAAATACATATTAAAACACTACATGTATATACATTTTAACTGAGTCGTTAAGTCATCGTTAGTCGTTACATGTAAGTGTTGTTTTGAAACCTTTAAGTTAACGATCTTGTTAAATGTTGTTAACCAATTGTTTAT